>NC_029779.3:46184518-46203771 GCF_000817695.3 Arachis duranensis
GAACTTTGATTTTTTTTTTTAATTTGATTTTGGTTAACCAATTTTAAAAAATATGGATATGATTTTTAAAATTTTGTTAAATTGGTTAACCAAAATGTGGTTATAGTTTTTTAACCGGTTAACACATTTTGGTTTTTTAATGTACACCTAATAATAAAATCAATATATTTCAGAAAATAATTAAAAAGGAGGATCGTATCTCCTAATAAGAGCATAAGAGGAAGGAAACAGAATCGCAAAGCAGTTACCTCAATTTGAATATTGTTACCACAATTGTTCCTTCCCTCTCCTTCCTCACTAAGTATAAGCTAAAAAGGGAAAAAAATCTTTTTAAATAAAAAATCTCAAAATAACTCGTTTTAAATAAAAAATATCCTTTTTTAAATATAAAGCGAATACAAATATCTTGAAAATTACAAAAATGCTTTTCCAAAAAAATCAAAGATAAAATTGCTAATCTAAACGCAATAAATTTGAATATTTCTTCGGATATTTGCATCTATATAGGCTTCTAGTCTTCTGTCTTCTACACACATTAATCATTCATTCACTCACTCCAATTCTTCTATCTTAATTAAGCTTCTTCCATCTCCCTCATACTCTCTCATAAGTCATAGATCACTGTATTACAAGAAAATATAGAACTGATGATGTTCAAGGTAGCGAATGCATCGGAATACCTGGTAATAACAGGTGCTGGGATCAAAGACGTGAAGCTTGCGAAGAAAGCATGGGTGTTTCCATGGCAATCATGCACCACCTTGGACCTTTCTCCGGTAAACTACACGTTCGAGCTCCAAGCCATGAGCGCCGAGAAGCTCCCTTTCAAGCTTCCTTCGGTGTTCACAATTGGTCCACGTGTCGACGATCACGAGTCTCTCTTAAAGTACGCCAAGCTCCTGTCGACCCATGATAAGCTCTCCAACCACGTTAATGATCTCGTCCAAGGAGTCATTGAGGGTGAGACGCGTGTTCTCGCCGCCTCTATGACTATGGACGAGATCTTCAAGGGAACCAAGGAGTTCAAGCAAGGTATGCAATAACAATAACTTCACCTTTTTTTTCTTCTCTGCCTTTTAACTTACTTTCTTAAATCAACAATATATTTAAATTTAAATTGTACTTAGATAGTTAGATATGTATCAATGTATCGTAATATCATACTTCTTACCGTTGATTTATGAATATACTAGAAAAAAAGTGGGGTTAAAAGGCCTTATTAAAAGGTTGTCAATGGTAAAAGTCCTAAAATATTAGGTCTTATCAATTAGAAAGAATGCATCATAAATCCTCTTTAATTGTTTTACAATCAACTTTTTTCCCTTTAGTTGTATGCAAACCTATTTAAAATACGATTGAATTGATTTTTAAAAGTAATGCTAGAGAACTAATATTTTGGTAAATATCTATTACTTTTTCAAAAAAATTATTTATTTTAAAAATTTTAGATTTTAAATCATAAATTTTAAATCTTAAATCCTAAATTTTATATTTTAAATTTTAAATTCTTCCAAAAAAATAGAAATAGAAAAGAAAAACGACTTAATATTCCCTATACTTTTTTCATTTTTCTTTTTCTAATCATTTCACCAAAGAAAAAAAATGATTTTTCTACTAAACATCCAAATAACCCTATTGGCCTATTTTATTTGATTGCACCTTATTGTGAACTTAATTTGCAAAATGTTGGTAATAATGTTACTCATGAGTAACAGAAATCAATTAATTGAAACTAACATGCATGTAACCGTTACTTGAAGGTGTGTTCGAGAAAGTTCAGCTAGAACTGAATCAGTTTGGGCTGCTGATCTACAATGCGAACGTGAAGCAGCTGGTGGATGTGCCGGGACATGAGTACTTCTCTTACTTGGGCAAGAAGACTCAGATGGAGGCTGCAAATCAGGCCAAGGTGGACGTTGCTGAAGCCAAGAAGAAGGGAGAGGTTGGTGCCAAGCTTAGGGAAGGCGAGACGCTCCAGAATGCGGCCAAGATCGATGCTGAGACGAAGATCATTGCCACTCAGAAGAAAGGCGAGGGCGATAAGGAGGAGATCAACGTAACTAAATAATGTTTTGTATTTTCATTATTCTTTAATGAAAGAAATACATAGTTTATATTGATATAGTCTTGAAACATGTTTATTTGAGTGTTGTAGGTGAGGACATCAGTGAAGGTGTTTGAGAATTCTAAGGAAGCAGAGGTGGCAGAGGCAAATGCAGAGCTAGCAAGGAAGAAGGCGGAGTGGTCGAAGGTGGCAAAGTTGGCGGAGATGGAGGCTACAAAGGCAGTGTCTTTGAGGGAGGCAGAGCTGCAGGGGGAGGTTGAGAGGATGAATGCTAAGGCCAGGACTGAGAAACTTAGAGCTGATTACCTCACCCAGGCAAGCGTTGACTATGAGACCAAGGTTAGTGCCTTCACAACTTTTTTTTTAATTATTTTTTATAGAAATTTTAATTTCTAAATTTTAAATTCTAACTCTAAATCCTAAACCTTCTATAAAAATTAATGATATTAACTAACTAAAAATTAATTATCTATAATTATTCTATACAACTCATTAATTAGTATCCTTCCTTGTATACTATTTCTGCTCATGAAGTATGTAATCTCACTGAATTTCTGAGATTGGCCATTGGACAAAGTAAAATAATGCAACTTATCATCAATTCTTGAATTGTGCAATAATAACTGCATGATAACATTTTGAATTTATCAAATACTTTTTGTTTTCTGTGAATTTTGCGATATTAGATAATTGATTCAAACACTTTTGCTCATGATGTGTCAATATATAAAATGCGGAATGAAATCCTAGTTACTTTTACTCTTTATGGATCCATAACAAGTAAAATTATTTGATAGGCACAAGAGGCCAACTGGGAACTATACAAGAAACAAAAAGAAGCAGAAGCAGTTCTTTTCCAGAAGGAGAAAGAAGCTGAAGCACAAAAGAAATTGGCAGAGGCAGAGTTTTTCGCTCGCCAACAAGCCGCCGATGCGCAGCTATACGCGAAGAAGAAGGAGGCAGAGGGGCTTATGGCATTAGGGAAAGCCCAAGGTGCATATCTAAAGACACTCCATGAAGCACTTGGAGGAAACTATGCAGCTCTAAGGGACTACTTGATGATAGAACGTGGAATGTATCAAGAGATTGCTAGGATTAATGGCGATGCGGTACGTGGACTCAAGCCGAATATCAGCATTTGGACAAACGGCAATGGCGAAGGTGGTGACGGTGGCAGTGCTTTGAAGGAGGTTGCCGGTGTGTATAAGATGTTGCCACCTTTGTTTAAGACAGTTGAAGAACAAACTGGTATGCTGCCTCCGGCTTGGATGGGAACCTTGCCTCAAAAGAATGCGGATCAAGCTTCTTTAAAGTGAAAAGATTAGTAAAGTGATAAACATGAATGAAATATCATTTTAATATTTTACCAATTTCTATAGTTTAGGAGATTTCGTCAAAAGAATGTTTATATTATGTGTTAGCTCATCTACCATTAATATGACATGATTAAGTATTAGTTCTCCTCCATAAATTTGTTTATTAGGCTATTTCTACATTCAATAGAGTGTTTATTTGATATTTTTTTCAAAGCGTATGCATTAGCCACTAAACACTATTTTGGACAAAATTAACATCCGCACGTAAATGTAAATATATAATTAGAAATTTCAATTGCATATATATTTCTTTTATGAGAGTTATTAAGTTTGTATATTAGCCACTAAACACTATTTAAATGGCATTATATTTGGATTGAGTAATACGAGGATGGTGTGATCAAGTATTAATTTTGAGGATAAATTATTAATAATTATACTATATATATATATATCAAAATCAATCATCAAAATCAATTACTACATTAAAAATAAATTAAATTATACATATATTATATAGAATGGTGATCAATTTAATAGTTGATTTTGATATATGAATAATATTTTGAAACTATTAAAATGGTACCAAAAAATAAATAAGTTATTATCTGCAAAAAATTAGAGAAAAAAATTAAAAGTAATACTTATATATTTAAAAAATTTTATAAATTAAATTCAATTAAATTAAATAATAAAATTTAAAATAATGTTAATTATAATTAATTTTATTATATTAGATCAATTTAATTAAATTTGATAATAAAAGACTTGAATTTACATTATTATTCAAAAATTAATATTGATGCCGACAACGTCTTCTTTCAAAGTGACAAAGAGGACTACCGATTGCATGTGATTATCGTTTTGTTAACACGTTCTATGACATTATTCACATTTTATATCTGTACATTTCTATTTTACATTATAGTTGTTAAATGTTTTTAGTTATTAGTAATTAATAAATATAAGTGTTATTTATATATATTATAATGAGCTTTTTTTATAGACTAGTTTAGAGGCCATTGCTCTAGTGATGAACGCAAGTCTCTTCTTCGTGCGATGAAAGTAGCGTGGCTGCTCTTGCTTCGAGATGCGTGTGAGTCTGGTTGGGAGAAGCACAGACAATGTATATGCCATGCTAGAGAAGTCAGTATTTACTTCTCTCTAATTTCAATGAGTACTTAACATTAATGTTACGGTGATAATGATAATTAATTGATTGGGCCGTTTTGGTAGTATTAGCTTCTTGTACCCTTGTCTGATTTTAATGTTAGGTTTAAATTTCAATTCTTTATTTTAATCCGCCCAGATCAAGATTTTTCGAAAGAAGGCGTAGTTTTAAACCGAACAATATATATTTCGGGCTAGGAAAAGATAATAATTATATTTATAGTAAATAAAAAAAATAATATTAATAAGAAGAATACTATTAGCATGAAATGTAAAAAGAAACACTTTTTGTTAGTATTTGAAACAGTGTTGTGAAGATTGAAGAGATAGTTTAGCCTTCTAAGCTTTAGGGTATGTTGTGTATCTTTTTTGGCCTGTGAAATACTGAAATCCAAATGCAATTAGCCATCTTTATATTTTTCTTTGAGTAAACTACCATTTGTATTTACGAAAGTTAAAAATACTGATATATTTATTTATAGAAGAAATTATTATTTGTATTCATGAAATATAAACTTTTGCTAATAAAACTATCCAAATCCAAAAAATTATTAAAATTTTCAAATTACCCCACCACCACCACCACTTACTCCACACCACCACTTTTTCAATCCCAAACCCACCACCAAAATTCTTCCTCACCACCATCCTAAATCTTAATTACCACCATCACTCAATTTAAAGGCAACACCACCTCATTTCCTTCATCACTACCATCATCACCACCACCACTATATCTCGATTATCATCTTCTTCACATAAAGCAACAACAACAACAACAACAATAGAGAAAGCAAATTGTCTGAGACCACGGCACCACCACCTGCAAACACCAAGTTGTCTCCTCTCACCCGATTTCCACTCTTCTTCCTCTCTCTCGCCCCTTTTTAGCTCCTCTGCGTAGCCACCGCTGCGGCACTCAACAGTCGCTGGCGCCGTCAAGTTCCACCCAACCTCCACTCGCCACCGCCACGTCCTTTCCCCCTTTCTTTCCTCCTCCACCCTTTTCCTCTCTCTTTCTTCTTCTTCCTCTTGCCTCACCTCCGCGATCCCAGGACCACCGTCGCCTTCTGTTTTCGCCGTCTTTTACAATCCTAGAGCCCCTGCCGCTGTCTGATCGCTACCACTGCCCTAACCCGTTCTAGCTAACCCTCAATCTCTCGCTGACACAGAGTTCCAGCCCCTGTCCAGTCCGCGGTTCCACTAGTCTTCCCCAGTCTACAAACCCAGAAACCACTAAACCTACATCACGTAACCATTCGAAGAAGTAGAAGAGAGAGAAGCAAAATATATAAGAAAAGAGAGAGAAAGAGAAAGAGGAAGGAGTTGGCAGAGTTGACGGACTCTGGCGGCAGCGACGAGCTCAGAAAATGGAAGGAGAGAGAGAGAGAATGGGGTTAGGGTTAGTGGTGGTGGTGGTGGGAAAAAGATGATGCAAATGATGATAAGGGTAATTTGGAGTTTTTATGTGATTTTTTAGTATTTGAATAATTTTGTTATATAAAACTCATGTTTTATGAGTACAAATGGTAATTTCCTTTTTTTATAGGTAGATATGTCAGCGTTTTCAACTTTCGTTGGTAGAAATGGTAGTTTACTCTTTTTCTTTTTTCTAAACCCAAATAAATTAGGGGGTGCTCCCATAAAGACGCATAAAATGCATAGTTGTCAGAACTGAACCGGTGATTGAACCGGTCAAATTACCGAGTTATTGGGTCATTGGTTTAACTGGTGAGTTACTGGTTGAATCGGTTAACCCGATCCTATGTAAATAAAAAATTAAAAATAGTAAAAAATTTAAAATTAAAATTTAAAAAATATATTTTTACTAACATTTTAACAATATATAGTTATTCTAAAATAATATAAAACAGGAATAATAAGTATTTTGTTAATTTTATTCTATCATATATATTTAAGAGAGATAATTAAACGAGAGATTTTGATTAATTTTTCTCAAAATCTCTCTTATTTTTAAGAGAGATTTTGAGAAAGAATTAAAGGAGAGAGATAATTTTATTGAAAAAAAATTTAAGAAGAAAAGATACAATTACTAATTTTTATTTGTCAATTACATTTCTATTAAAATTAGTAGTATCAAAAAATATTTTAAATTTAATATTATGAAAAAAAATAAAAAAATTTATATAAGGATTAATTTGATTAATTTTTAAAATTTTAGTAATGAAAATAACTTACGTCTGAACTTTCAAGAACTATTTTGATTATAAATAATTTTTTTACATGTCGCCACGTGTCACCGATCTGACACGTGGCATGACATCTGTCATTGATCTAACACGTCAACCAATCATCTTGTAACACGTGGCATTAACCCACCACATTATTATGCCACGTGGCATTTAACGTAACATATCATCATCCAACTGACAGAAGGACTAATGTGACCAAATCGTGTATCTTTCAAGGATGATTTTGATTAATTTTGTCTTTCGAAGACTAAAATAGAGATCGAAATATCTTTTAAAGACGATTTTGACTATTAACTATTTCATTTTAATAATATTTTTTTATTTACTATAAATAAATATAATTATAATCTTTTCCTGTCCCGGAATATATATTGTTCGGCTTAAAACTAAGCCTTCCTTCCAAAAATTTTGGTCTGAGCAGATTAAAATAAAGAATTGAAATTTAAACCCAACATTAGAATCAGAAGGGTACAAGTAGTTAATACTATCAAAAACGGCCCAATTAACTAATTATCATTATTACTATAGCATTAATGTTAAGTATTGCCAATAAATCTTAATTCATATGGCATATTTCTCTTTTTCCACCTTAAAGATCTCCGCTTCAAATCCTACCAAGCTATGTTACTAAATATTTTTATAACTAAAATTAATTAAGTTGGCAAAAATTCAATAAAAAAATATGTGCATGTGTTAAAATTTTTTTGTTGAAAAGTACAAAAGTTGATTGATACATCACAAAAATTTGTACACAATTTATTGACATATAATAGAAATTTTTGTACATATTATAAGAATTTTTGTTTATATCACATAAATTTTTGTTGTAATAAGCCAATATTTTAAATATGTGGTTTAGAATAAAATTGTGTTGTGTGTATCAAAAATTTATATGTTGTGTGTCAAAAATTCTTCAGTGAGAACTAAAATTTATGTATTGATTGTATTTTATTGATTGACGGTCAATGTTTTGATTCTTTAAAAAAAAATTTGTATTATACAACAAAATTTTTATATTATATAGTAAAATTTTTGGGTTGCATGTATTTTGTTAGTTAGAGGTTAATATTTTGAACACATCGTTTTTTAAAAATTTATATGTTATACATCAGAATTTTTGTAAATCAAAATTTTCATATTTTTATAAAAGATGAAGAAGACAACAACAATAATGATGATCATGGATGATGAAAAAAAACAGAAAAAAAAAATCAAACAAGAGAAGAAGATGAAAAGACGTTGAAAAAAAAGAAGACAACATTAAAAAAGAATAAGAAAAGAAAAAGATGACAAGGATGATGATCAAATTGTTGAAAAAGATGATATCGACGAAAGATAACGAAAGAAAAAAAAAAGAGAACGAAAAAACAAAAGCTAAATCGTATATATACGTAAGTTTGAACAAAAAACGCGTTATATAACTTGGTTAAACATTTTATTGGTAATAAAAAAATTTATTCATGAATAAAGTCTAGCTAACGATACCAGAAAAATTGAAAACTATATATCAAATTCAATTTTAATGAGAAAAACACAATTCATAATCTGAGCAAACTTCCAAGTTGTATAGTTCGATGATCTACTCCTTGAGTCCTTGCTCAAAGACTCTTAAAGGTTTGTACATCTTTTTTACATGCATGGAAGATCAACAAGATAAATAATGTAATTTGAAGAATGAATTATGCCTTTAAAAAAAAAACAAGTAAATCGCAATACCTTTGTCATCTGTATGTAAGCTAATTGAAATGAAGTATCTACAAGGAGAGAAATTATGTCCTCATCAAAGTAGAAGAAAAATAACTTCTAAAAAAGAAAGCAACAATAAGACACTTATAACGAGGACAACAGGGAAAAAATACGATAATAAAAGATGAACAATATTATATGATGAATAAATATTATTATTTTTATTCATATTTAATCAGTAATAATTATATTTATATTTATTAAAATTTTATATACATAAATTAATACAATTTATTAGAGGTGTGTATGGGTTGGGTGAAACCATATTTGATATGACCTAGATTCGTCCTGAAATATATATCGGGCCTATTTATTAGATTCGAACCTGACCCTAAACCCGATGAAACCTATACACTTTCAGGCCACGATTATACTGAATAAAAACCGAGCCGTTAACATTACATTACCTTGATACCTTCTTATAAGTTAGCATGTAAAAATATCCAAATTTTCAAGACTCCAACTATTATTTGACATGGTAAAATTCACTTAGAAAAATATAACAAAAATCAACTCTTCTCTAAAATTAAAGTATAATCATAATCAATACTAATATTGTCTAATAATACCAAATATTTAAATCAATACAAATAACACAATATTATGCATTAATTAGTCTAAAATCTTATGCATTTTAAACATAAAACATTAACTTATAGTCTTATAATAACTAATAATACAAAATATTAAGGTCTACAGTACTTAAATTCCATATAAGAATAGCCATCATCCATCACTAATAACACAAGATATTAATTGTGTATGATGATCGGGTCACCAGACTGATTTCGGGCGGCCCGAACCATGGCCCGAACTCGACCCGAAGTAATGACTGAATCTATTTTTGAGACCCTTATCCGATTCTAAACCCAATAAAATTACACCAAATTACAAATTAGTCTCTAAAGTGTTCGGACCGAGTCGAGTCTTCAGGCTAGGTGGGACCATGTACACCCCTATATTTTATACTCATATTTTTTAAAATTTATATATATAAATTAATAAAATTTATTTATTAAAAATAATTTAATATTTATATTAATTAAATAATAATAAAAAATAATAAAAATTATTGGTCTCAAAATTTATCATAGGAAAGGGTGAGGGGAGGGGGGAAGAAATAAAAGAATGACACCCCTTCAATAAAAAACCATACCGACAATAAAAACTAAAAGAGGGTAAAGATAGAAACAAAATTAGGCAGCCAAATGTTTAACATAAAACAACTTTCTGATCTATTGCCAAAGGAAATTTCAAAAGTTTACATAAAGTAGGGGTGAGTTATAACTTGCATCTGTCAATATGAGAAGAAGGATATACCTATCATTTCTGACATAAGTAAATATCTTATTGTCCAATTTTTTATAATTTTTAAAAGGATCATTTGATTAGTTTTAAATTATTTAATGTCCTATAATAAAAATAATATTTTTATAATTGTCCCGTTTTAGACAGATAGACTTTATTAGCTAATAATTCAATGTGTTTGCTTTCACTAACAAAAAATAGAAATAAAAAATATTTAAGACAAAATAAAAATTAAAAATTAAAATTACAAAAATTAAAAACATTGAAAACTAAAAACTTTTAAATCAATCCACGACCAATATGTATCGGATTCCAAACCTGCAACCACAATGTATTAAAGGCAAGATGTGAGAATAAAAAATATCTAATGAAAACAAATTTTAAAACAATGGAAAAAATTAATAGTTTAAAAAAATTATTTCATTTTATATAGGTGGCTTTAAGTAATTTATAAGTGGGGTATTTTTTTTATGTCTCTTTAATTTATGATTTATTATTTATTTATAGGAATAAAAGAATAATCAATTACAACTATACAGGTACAAAAATTAATGCCATTATACATTGCTAAAAAAGATATAATTTTATTTGTTTTTAGTGAAAGATATTACACAGGACTTTATTGGTACGAGTTGAGAATAGGATTAAAGACTCGTCAGTCTTTCGTAATGATAGAATTGAATTTTTAGAGTAGGAAGTGGTACATGTTGATGAATGAAAATTAAAGTTTACGGATGTTGATAAGTGCACTGAATCGCTCAATTAATACTACGGTGAGTGAATATCTTTTTCACAAATATTAAAAAATTGAACAAGTAAATATCATATTAAATGTCTGATTAGATTAAAGGAACCTGGATTGAAGAGGAAAAGATTGAAAGATTTAGAACTTAAATGCTTGAATGCTTACTGATAGAGAGCTTGAATGCTGATTTAAGAGAAGACAATGATGATGAGAGTTAAAGATTTTTGGAGATGTTTATTCTTTTAGAGAAATCAAACCTCGTTTATTTATCTTGAAGTTTGCAAAAATTCTTCGCGACAAATCTTTAGTAACTAATTTCCAATTCCTTGATTCCTCAATTTCTCAAGCATTAATTAGTCGTCAATTAATTAATCAAGAGATTAAACGCAAAAATTGATTTAGTTTTCTAATAAGATTTAAAGGTAGTCCTTAGGTCGAATTACATGTCACATATTTAAGTTAGTCCTATCCAGTTAAATCTTTAGAAAAAAATACAATTTTCAAAAGTTGTTATAATGTAAATTATATGACTTACTAAATTCTTCAAGTATTTAGTAGAAAAAAAATATTAATAGATATTATAATCAAATTAACTTTTAAGGTTAAATTAAACCTATTTGATTTCTAATCTAGTATTTTTTCAAAAAATAATATTATTAAACCATCAACAGCTTAATTAAGTTCTTTTTGAAAAAATAGCTCAAAACAAAAAATATTTATATTAAAAGTAGCTTATAAATAAGTTATTTTGTATTTAGTTTTTTAGTTCTAAAAGTGCTTATTTTAAAAGAAATATGATAAAAAAAATTTATTATGAGAAAATTTATTTTTTTAACTTTTTCATAAACACTTAAATAGTTTCTTAAAAAGTTACAATTTAGTTTTAAAAATTGTACCAGACATTAATACTATATATTTTCACAAGTTAAAAATAAAAACAAGTTACTTATGAATCTATCCAAACATGCCATAAGTATAATCAAAGTTATTCTTTTATTTTCACTTGAATCTCAACTTGATCACCAAATTATCAATTAGAATCGCTATTTCATAATTGGGCTAACTTAACACACACACATGTATGTATGTGCAAAAATTATGTTAACAAATTTTTTTTTGTTAAATTTGTAACTTAATTTCATATGCATAATGTCAAATTGTCAACAAAAATCTGATAACGTCCTATTTTAAAAAAATATTTGTACTAAAAAAATATTTGAATTTGAATTTTAAAGTATTATTATTCACCTTGTTTGTTTTCAATGAAAAGAGTGCATATATGCAAGTGTCATCATTCACGTATACAAAGTTAAGTTAATAATAATAAAGGTTGATATATAGTAAAAGTAAAATGAACATGACTATATAAAAAAATGTTGGAGATTAATTTGTATATTAAATTTTTGAGAGACTAAGTGTGTGTTTGAATTACAGTTTACAAATAGGAGTTTGTATAAATTTGATTTTAATAAAAAAGTAAATATGTGTTAACATAATTTATATTTGACAATTTTTATATCAAAATGACTTATAGTAAAATAAATATTGTTTAGATTATACTATTTAAAATTACTTTTAAATAAAAAATTACTAAAAAAGACATCAATTTAATTTTTTATATTATCTTAATTTAGATATTTAAATAGATCTTATTAATTAATTTTATAATTAATAAAAGACATCAATTAATCACTTCTTCAGAGGAATAAAATGTTGCTAATCATAAAGATAAAGCGTTTAAAAGACTCAAATGCGCTTTTCTCTTTCCCAATGTGTTTCTTAAACACATCCTAAAATGTTCACTTTTTAAAATTATTAAAAAATAATTTAGATAATTACTCCACTAAAAAATAAACAAAAAATTGATTTATCTACTATAATAAAATCTTAAAATTAAATCTGTGTATTAATTTTGTTTAAAACTATTAAAATATTTAGAACGGATTTGAATTAATTACTCAAAACGAATTAATCGCCATCACAACAAACACTCTCTTTCTTGGGCTTGGGTTTTTTTTTGTTCTCGGACGGGGTAAAGAAGACTTAACCTAAAAACACATCACTCCTAAATTTATTAGATCACCAGTTTCAGAGACTCACCCTTGCATTTCATGGTGGTTGAATCTCCACCATCTGCAGTTGCTGGCTCCTCCACCTCAATGACCACACAAAGTCGTTGTTGTCAGACGTATCTTCAAACTTTAATGTGATCCGGGCCAACTCAGACCTGAGTTGTTCTCCATGTAATGAGAATGCGCCCTTATCTTCCTCCTCAATTTACTCAAGTTGATGAGTCACTATCCTTTCCGGTGCTTCTGACCTTTACTCCAGTAAATTCAAGTCGGATTGCTTGAAAATTTTTTTTGTACATAGTAACTAGTAAGGTCAAATAAACCCGACTCAAACTCACAAAAATCTAGTAACAAACAAACCATGAGATTAATCTTTCTATCACTTTTTTTATCTAACTCAATTAAAATAAAAACAGCACTTTAGTTCCTCTGCTGCAACTCCAATCTGCTTCTGCACTGATCTCGATCAAAATAGAAGTGAACGGAAATACTGAAAAAATCGAACTCATGTTGTTACTGTGCTATTGATTTTAACACAATATAAATCTTAACTGGACCAAATAACTTCGTCAGCCCACCAAAAAGCCGGTTTCAGCTCCACTCCAAGATTTTTTGCTATTTACAAACCAATCTCTAATGGGGCCAAATTCAAATTTTACCAATTAACCACTTCCCTCTTTATCGGTGAACATTGCACCTGACACATACTATGTTACTGTATCTCATCTACGTGTGACACTCCCTCAAACTAAACACCAATACAAAAAGGATAAGATGCATTCTTCTCTTCGATTGGGCCAGTGCAGGCTATAATCCACCCAAAATAGCTAGTTAAACATTTCACACACACAACTTTTGTGTTACGTCATTGGAGGAGAATTCTATATTAAAAGTCTACAGTGAAAAATCCAATCACTTTCAAGGCCGGTGACCATTATAATTTTTGTTTTCAAATGATGAAACCGGGAGCATTGACCTTTATTATTGAGGATCGGATGTGAGAAAATGATGGATTCCAGCTAGTGTTGAGGAATGAACCACGTAAAAGAATATGGCAAAATGGATTGACGTGTAGCAATTCTCTTAATAGGAAGTCATTGATGTTTAATATACCATTTCTTTGTGTACTTCTTTTACATTGATTTGCTATATATATGTCACGTGTGTTAGCGGGACCAATTTTATTTTTAATATCAACAATACTAGGAACCAATTTTATATAAGCCAAGAATCAGCCAACTAATAAACCAAAGATACCGGTGATTTTAACCAGATGTTGCTACTGATCCGTTTCTTTTTCTTGTAAATTGAATGGTTTTTAATATGATTTCTATATTTCATGTGTTACGCATTAATAAAACATAATTAATTATATGGAACCAACTAATTAATGATCAAAGGATCTGTTCTGTGATTCTCTCCTATCACTAGCGTATCTTCTATCATGTTTTGAACGTGGTCAATAATAATTTAAAAAATAAATTAAATTACAAATTAATAAAACTAATTATAATTAATTATGTTGTTCTATTATTGGCTGATTATTAGTTGGTTCCATATACTTTTTTTAATATATATTTTTAAAGTAAATTTAAAAGTAATATATGTTATTTTTTACTAAAATAACAAATATTTTAAATATTTTATATTTTATATATATTTTTACATCTTATAAAATTTTAAAATTTGTATGTCAGCGTATCTCATATTATATCGTATTTTATATTTATTTCAGTATTCATATATTCTACCTTATTATTGAAACATGAATCAAAGATATCCTATATAATCTTATTATTTTAGAATAAAATTATGAAATATTTTATATTTTAAATATAAGAAAGTCTAGGAATTATTTTTTTTATAGCCACTTTCAACCATTTTTTTTTGTTTTTACTCTTAAAATAATTTTTTAATTAACCTTTTCTTATACTCACGTTTATTAAGATATGACTTCAATTCTAAATACATATTATTCATTTCTCATGGTTTCTAGCAAAACTATCCTTAACTTTGGATATTCTATTTTACTTTCGAATATTTTTTAGTAAATTTTTTTATGTTTTCTAGTATATAATTTTAAATATTTATTTGAATATTAATATAAGTTAAAAATAAAAAAAACTTCATTGATATTGATTGCTATATAGCAACTTAGCGACTAAAAACATTAAATATACATTGAATATTTTTATTTCTAACAAAAGATAAAAATATACATAAAAAATATAAATTTAATTTTGACACATTTTATTTCACATGTCTCTATTAAAATTAAGCTCTAAAAATATATTAGTACGTAGGATTCGTCTTTAATTGACTAAAATAAATATTATGATTTGATTCCTCAAATTTGTAGAAATTAATTTTGATATTTATAAAAAAAAAATACATTTTTGTGATTAGGATTAATTTTAATTAATTAATGTTAGTCCTATTTTTTGTTTTAATAATTATATTTTACTAATGCTTATTTTATCATTACTTACCATATTTAGTTGATAAAATTTAAATAATCTCCCTCCACCTCCCTAGTGTATCTTGGCCAAAATCTTCTAAATTGCACTTTTACATGTCGTCCATTAAGATTATTTAAATAATAAAGAACTTGCCTAGTACCGTAGTACGTATATTATTTCTTTCCTGTTACTTGAAGAAACATTTTCTTTACAATGCACCAAGCTTCAACCAAGTAGCCTTACATTTCTTCTTCATTCGAGTATATTAGTTATATAAGTATTCAGATTTCAAAGATCTACTATTTTTCGCCGTCTCTACGGTGTCGTTTAATTTACTTAGCCCTAATTAAAGAAACCATGCATCGTTCCGTCAAAGTCGCTGTTATCGGAGCTGGTGTTTCAGGCCTCGTGGCGGCACGTGAACTTCAACGCGAACGACACCACGTCGTCGTTTATGATCAAAACGACAGCGTAGGAGGAAACTGGATCTACGATCCGAGAACCGAATCCGACCCCCTCAGCCTCGATCCGAACCGAGAAACTGTCCACAGCAGCCTCCACGTGTCCCTACGCACCAACCTTCCAAGGGCACTAATGAGTTTCACCGATTACCCGTTTGTAAGAACCGAGTCCGACCCGAGAACTTTCCCGCGTCACGACGAAGTGCTTCGGTTTTTAAACCGGTTCGCTGATGAGTTTGGTGTTCGAGAGGTGACCCGGTTGAAGACAAGAGTGAGTCGAGTGGAACGAGTGAAGGACGAGTGGGTTGTTGAGTCGATGACTCGGGGATCCGAATCGGTGAGTAGGGAGGTGTTTGAAGCGGTTGTGGTGTGTTCGGGACATAACTCGGTGCCGAGGGTTGCTGAGATTGATGGTATTGAGAATTGGAGAGGCTACCAAATGCATAGCCATAACTACCGTGCACCTGGACGTTTTCAAGACCAGGTACCTTCATGCTTAAAACGTGTCATTTCTTTTCTTCTTCTTAGGCGCCAAAAAGATTTATATTATTTTTTAATTTAAAAAATAATATTCAATATTTCAATTTAGTTTCTGAAATTACATTCGAACTTCAATTTAATTTTTAAAGTTTTAATTGTCACTATTTAATTTTTAAATTTTTTAAATTTTAATCATGTTAGTCTGTATAATAATTTTCATCACAGTGTTATTTAAAAAGTTTAAAAACTAAACAGAGACAATTCAAATTTTAAAGAAGTCAAATATAATTTAGGACCAAATTAAATATTTTCTCTTAATTTAATTTTGGTAAAAACTTGTCAAATTATATCTAACTCTCAGGTTATCAACTTTATCGAAATTACATATGAATTCTTACTGCTAAATATAGATTTTTTATTTTTTATGAATTAAATATATTGAAAAAAAAATCAAGATTTTTAATACTGTTAGAACATTTTTAAAGTAAATTCTTATTTAATACCTTTCAGAGAGCATAATTACATACTGAAAATTGAAAAAGCCTCTTATTTGTGATACTAGCATGGAATTGAAGCAGCAAATTAAAATAGTACAATATTTGCATTATATATAGGTGTTTGACAATTATTATGAATCGTGAAGCAGAATTTGCTTCATAAGAGATGTATTTTGAGATTTAAACTAAACTGAATTAAAAATTACAATAATATTTGATAAATATTTGTATAGAATATATATTAAAATATAAAATATATATTAAAAATAAATTAATTAACATATATTTATATACAAATATATAATAATTAATTTAATAATTAATTTTTTGTACATATATATATAATAGTGTGTGCTGCAAAAGCATTATTATGAAATGCGTTAAAATGATGAATAACTGTTTTTGGCCTATCAATTTGTCATGAAATTCTTTCATAATTCATAATCCTTACTTAATATGCAGATTGTGGTTATAGTTGGTTATGGAGCTAGTGCTTTTGATATCGCGGTAGATATTTTACCATTGGCAAAGGAGGTTCACGTAGCAACCAAAGATAATCGATTCGGCGTCATACTCAATGATGTAAGATACCATACTATGGTACGTATCCACTTACGCCAATATTTCGGTGTCAAATGGGTTAATTCCATCCGTTTAGACCTATCTATTTAAATTTATAAATTTAAATTAATAGATTAATTATATATTAAGTATATATATACAAGCATTTGAAATAAAAGTTTGATTTATTTAAAAGAAATTTTTTAGATTAACTAGACCGATCTGTTTATTTTTTATTTTTTGTTTAAATAAGTAATTTTAATTGAAAAACCAAAGAAAATAAATTTTAGACTAAAATATCAACTTTAAGTAATTCTTTTTTGTCCTTTTAATAGAGTATGTTCAAACTTCAAACCTCATTGATGAATCTTGGTTTTCTATTTCACGCATTTGATTAATGAATTATTATTTTATTTCGATCTTATTGTGTTATTTGTTTCAGTAATTATCTCATTGGTACTTCTAAGTTTTATCATATTTGCAGATAAAATGTGTGAATAAAGATGGCTCGATTTCCTTTCAAGATGGATCATCAATTTTTGCAAATACCATAATCTACTGTACTGGGTATAATCAGAAAGGCCTCGCCCATTTTTATATTTTTTCAGGATAAAATTTCTTATTATTATCACCTTTTTTATTTCCAAACTTTATTACCAGATTGTTGTCATTTTTTTAAAAATATTCATTCATATATCATCGTTTTAAACTTTTAATGTATTATTTTTTTTTCTACACAGAGAAATTAAAGAAGGAGATGCCTCCATTGCAATAATAACAACAATAATAATAATAATAACAACAATAACAATAATAACAGTAAGAATAACAACAAAAATAAAAACAATAACAACAACAATAAAAACAACAACAATAATAACAAAAACAATAATAACAAGAATAATAATAATAATAATAATAATAATAATAATAATAATAATAATATGAGGATATTGGCAATTTGATAGTAAAACTTTTTTATAATATCAATTAAAAATTTTAGCTTATCTTTCAATTTTATTAATATATTTATTTTAAAAAATATTATATACAAGTTAAAAATTAATTATTTAATTAGTTATTATATATTTATGTATATGTTTATAGTTGTTTAATTTATTTTTGTATGTATTTTATATTTTAATATGTAGCATAATTGATTTATTTATATACGTATCTGCATCTATATATGTATCAAATTGGATAATATCAATTGAAAATTTTAGTTTATCTTTCAACTTTATGTATTTATTTACGTATGTGCCTATATCTTTCCTCTATTTACAAGTTATTATATGTTTGTAGAAGTCATTTCTACACGTCATTTTGTAACTTTATAATAGGCGTGATTTAATTTAATTTTGTTTCTGAATAAAATGTATTGGCAGATATAAATACCATTTTCCTTTTCTTGATATCAATGGAATCGTAACCGTTGAAGACAAGTGTGTTAGACCGTTATATAAACACATCTTTCCTCCAGCATTAGCACCTTCGCTATCTTTCATTGGTATTGTTACAAAGGTAATTGCAATTTAGTTACAAGTTTTTCCCATAATTTTTTTAATATTTTTTATTTCTTCTAATACCATCTTAAATTATCATTCAAATATTAAATATATAATTTTTTATAAAAAAAATTAAAGTTCATAATTTATTAAAAATTAATCAAAATTTAAATAAATAAATAAAATCAAATGTACATTTTCTTTTTTAAAAAAATAGAAGGATAAATTTGGTTGTAGAATCTAAAAGAAGAAGAAAAAAAAGAAAAATTTGAAAAGATAAGTGAACAAATTTTAAAAATTCAATAAAGATAAAAGAGTAAAAAATTAATGTCTCACAAGTCGTGTCTCAATATCTCATCAAATTAAAAATACACAAATTTAATGTCTCCGTATCCATCTGTATTCTTCTGTATCTTTCAAAAATCTATGTCTCATCAAACTAAATAACAGACATGTGTCATTATATTCATATCTCAATGAACATAGACATTAACCAAATATTATCTAAGGAGACGAGACTTACATATTTGATAAAAAAAAATTCAAACATGTGAAAAAATAAAAATATTATGTGCATATCAAAATCAATCATTAAAATGATTATAAATATTTATAACTAATTAGTTATTATTTATATATAAATATATGTAAT
>NC_029779.3:46203806-46204899 GCF_000817695.3 Arachis duranensis
ATTGAATTTATTTTTAATATATTTTTTATATTTTAACGTGTATTTTATAATTTATACTAATAACGGACTCTAATGTATATTTATTGTTGTTAGAAAAAATAACATAAAAAAAATCTACTTATTATAAAATGGAAAAATGACTAATAAATATGAAATTTACAGACACTATTTGGTTGAGAAATATTAGTTAGGTTAACTAGAATTTATTACTTAAGGTATTTTTTTAGTTTTCCCCTTAAAATTATATCTAATACATTCTTGTATATATGTCGAGTCTCTTTTAATTTAATTTTTTTGTGTGTCTATAACAAAAACTAAAACAAGCAGCAACACAACTCCAAAAAATTACATAACAAAATCTTTTAACAAAATTTATTTGAGATTATCACTTGGTTAAATTCATATTGATTGAAAATAAATACTCTTAACTCTTATCTTAGTTAGATAATCAGCAATAACATTATCTAATTTAAATGAATGACACCTTCTAGTTTTTATTTAACAATTTTATAATCTTTTTTTATGATATTTATATTATCACCTATAACATAGTTGATAATATTATCCAGCAAAAAATACATTTTCATAGAATCATTTTCACAAATCATAAAATCACAAATAACTATCCACACAATCATAAGACCATTCCAGACTACCAATAACTCATTTCTGAAAACTGAATCAAAGGACAGACTCCTTGAACTATCTAATACCCAAGTGTTATAATGATCATAGATAATACATCCAAAGCCTGTTACAAAAGAATCCGAGAGAATACTAGCATCACAGTTGACCTTAAAAATATTTTGGAATGACTGCCACAAAAAATTATAGACTACATAATTTCAAAAGATTCTTTCTTTCTTTCTTCACCCTTTTCAACTCATTCACCAAGGCTCTAGAGATTTTTTTTCTAGACTAAAGTTCATTTGAGTTAAAGAAATCATTACATTTATTTTGTCAAATTCACCAAATTTCAGCAGTCACTACTTTCTCTCTATGATCAATAACGCTAATAATCCAGAATAAAAAATAAGAAACATTAACATGTTCAACAATAGAAAAATCTAAAAAATTTCATACATCACGAACA
>NC_029779.3:46204997-46257179 GCF_000817695.3 Arachis duranensis
AGGAATTCATTAGTATTTACCTTATAAATTAAAGTTTCATGTAAATCAAGATCATTTAACATAAAATTAGCCAAATATATTTATTTAGAATATACATAAATAAGAGTTATTCGATTACCCTCTTAATAATATTGGATTTCGATGAAATTCGGTATAAAAAATCTATCTTTATGGTAATTGTGATTCAACTCTTTTTCAATATTCTGTATGAAATTATGTGTAGATAACTTTACTTAGAATTACACCAATGTCATATATACACACACTACCACACACATATAATAGGTCTATTTTGTAAATTTTTAATAATCATCAAATAATGATATTGACCAATTAAACTCATGAAGCTAAGTTTCAATGAATACAAGTAAGCTTCTCGAGGACTTATTTTATACTTTAAAATCACACAAGTATTTTTCAAATTTTGTACTACTATAATAAATGACATGATGCAATAAGTTAATATAATTATATTTAATTTAAAAAATATTTTAGGTTCCAATAAAATATGCAATAATATTATTTAATATGTTAATTAAATGTGTACTCACTCAAGCTACAGAGAATAATTTAGCTTTCGGTGTATATATATATAGTAATAGTATGAACCTGTTGTTAATTATTAGGAGCCGATCTTCCTTATGGCTGAATTACAATCTAAGTGGATGGCAAGAGTTCTCTCCGGTAAAATCTTGTTACCAACAGAAGATATGATGATGAAATCTATTGAAGATATCTATCATGAAATGGAGGAAAATGGATTGACTAAGACCTGCAGTCTTTCTCTTCGTCCACTTCAGGTATATTAACTTCTGCATATCGAACATATAATACTAATAAAATTAAATGGCTCAAATTTTATTATAGATAAAAATATTTTTAAATAATTTAAAAACGTTATAAAATTATTTAATATTAAATATCTATTATTAAAAATATTTTAAAAATTAAAATTTGATTTTTTTTGTTAACTATATATTTTTTTATGATTTTTTGTCAATAATCAATAATATTTTTAAAAAATAAAAAAATATATAGAGATCAAATTTTTATTCAATTTATTTTTGTGTGTAATTTTTAAATAATTATTTAAATATTTTTATAAAATTTTGGATCAAATGGATAAACAATTTGTCCAATACAAAAGGCATTTGCTACTTCAAAAAACAAATATTTTTTAGATATTTTTATCGTATTTTTTAAATTATTTAAAAAAAAATTGTCATTAACAAAATTTAGTGCATTTTTGATAGTTTATAAAAAATAAATGTGATCATCACTAACATATATCCATATAATTTCATTGGGCAGGCTGAGTACAAACACTGGCTAGCAACACAAATTGGGTTGCCTCCTTTGGGAGAATGGAGAGAAAAATTGCTGTCTGAGATCTTCAAGAAATTAGGTGAACTCCCATTGACATATAGAGATCAATGGGATGATACTTATTGGGATTCCATCATTCAATTTTAATTTCATCAACATCCTAAAGTAAATATGTATTTTTTCACGCCGTTTTTAAAAGAATGAAATATTTCCATTGTCAAATTTATTTATTTGTCTAAACGTTCTCTAAAAACATAGATCATATGCATAAAAGTCATTAATCTTTTGAATGTTTTCCACGAGTCATGTTAATATGGCATATTAACATCATAATTATTTATATTTCACATGTTAAATCATAATTTGACCATACATAATGAGATGATGATGTATTATTTAGTGATCCTGCACATGTCTATTTAGAGGCATATGTTATAACTTATAACATTATTTATTTGCCATGTGTCCCTGATATGTAATCATTATTTAAAGAAGAAAATTATGGTATAACTCATTAATGTAAGAGATTTAGATTTGTCTTTGTTTTTATCAATTAAATTTTTTTAAAATCGAATATTACGTATTTTATCAAATAATAGCTTATCATAACTAATATGTATCTTTTTTATTAGATATAAATTTTATAATTTTTATACTATTTATAAGTGTCGTTTGATTTTTTTATGGACAAAAGTTTTGTTTTTTCTATCCGAAAAAAAAAACCAGAATGTTTCTTATAGTAAGATTTAAGGAGATATACGTACGGTTCAATTTAATTAAACTAAAGCAACAAACCTTTTTTTGTTTAAATCAAGTAATACGTGTTGAACTGCTGATAGAATTCCATTTCCTCATAATTGCAAGGCAAATCACTTCAATAAGTCAAAATTGGAAAAAAATTATACAAATCAGTCAAATAAAAAATTAGTTTACGAATTAATAAAGAGACATTTTTATATAGTTCGAATCACTCTAATTCGAATGTTATTTTCATGTAATTCGAATCACTCTAATTCGAACTACACACGCACACACCTATTAATTCGAATCAACCTGATTCGAATTACACCAACAAAATCAGGATGATTCGAATTACACACGTGCATAATGTAATTCGAATTGGTCAGATTCGAATTACTCATTGTTACCTAGATTATTTCTTTATCAATAATAGGTTTACCATTGTAATTATTTTTTAGTGAGAGTACAAAAAAAAAGTACATAGTATATAAGGTGTAATAACTCAACAAATATTTTTTAAGGGGGATTTTTCATTCTCTCCAACAATGAGAAGAACCTATCTCTCTCCCTCTCTTAATCCCTTCTGATTCATCAAACCATCAACATCACAGCTTGAACAGCTTAGGACATGAGATTTTCTTCATGGTGCGGTGAGCGTGGAGAGCAACCAAGCTGTGAATAAAAAAAAAAGTTGTGAATTGGGATCAATCCAATTTTGCCATTCTCTTTCTATCCCTAATTTTTCTTTCGACATTTTCTTTCCCCCATTCTTACCTCTTCCTTCAAACTCATCCAATAGAGTTTGATGAGAGGCTATTTCGCAAGATTCTTTCTTGGTGAACATAGCTGTTCCGATCAACGAGTTGGAAAGAAGAAGATCTGAATCCCTATTACTCTGTGATTCATTGATTTCTCAAAATGGCAAACATGGCAAACAGATCCTCCCATTGCAGAGGTCGGGAGCTACATTGGCTTGCTCTAATTGCAACAAGCAAGACCACACAGAAGATGTATGCTATAAGAAGCATGGGTACTCCTCCCACTTCTACCAATGGCAGCAACATAACACCACCATCAATCACGTGATCACTGAGGGGCATGATGATATACTCAATGACAAACAATTCCAGCTCAATTGTCTCCAAGAGAACATTGGAATATCAAGATCTGGATTCACTCCAGAGCAAAGATTTGCCTTGTTAAAGTTGATCAAAGACAAAAGTGTGCAGCAACAACCTCATAATGCAAATCAAATTTTGACTAATTCCATTCACACTTCCACTCCAGGTAAAACCATTTCATTACATTTTAATGCGAGAATTATGAGCATTATCACTCCAAAATCTGCACTATGCGTCATTGATTCCGGTGCAACAGATCATGTGACTTTTGACTTAAAAGATTTTGCAAGTTTTCAAAATATTGATCCAATCAATGTGATATTGCCAAATGGAACCAAAACTGTCAGCACAATCATTGGCACAATCACATTCTCTAAAAATTTTTTTCTCAAAAATATTTTATACATTCCTTCTTTTGATTTTAAATTGATATCTGTGTCAAAATTAACCTCAAACTTACATTGTCAATTGTTAATCAATGATAAGTGTTGTGAGATACAAGATAGATCCACATCAAAAATGATTGGCATTGCTGAGTGTATAGAAGGGTTATATACAATGAGTAGAGAACCAGAATTCTCTCATTTTTCCCCTCTTCCAACAAAGCAAGCTTCATTGGCGGTAACTACTACTACTACTACTCATCCCACCACACCTTCACACAGTGAGCACAACAACATTTGGCATCTTAGATTAGGACACATACCCATGCATAAATTGATTTTTCTGAAGAAGTATTATCCTTTTATAGATAGTATTGCTTCAAATTTTCCTTGTGATTCATGTCATTTTGCAAAACAAAAGAAATTATCTTTTAATCTTAGTACAACTAAAATAAAAGATTGTTTTGATTTAGTTCATATGGATATCTGGGGTCCTATTTCTGTCCCTTCCAATGAAGGACATAGGTATTTTTTGACTGTGGTGGATGGTAAGAGCAAATTCACTTGGATTTTTTTTATGAAAACCAAATCTGAAGCATCTAGAGCAAAACGGGATTGTAGAGAGAAAACACCAGCATATTTTAGGTGTTGCTAGAGCACTGCTATTTCAATCAGGAATTCCACATTGTTTTTGGCAATTCGCAGTTGCTCACGCCATTCACCTAATTAATAGGCTGCCCAGCACTAACCTGAATAATGCTAGTCCTTATAAGCTTTTGTATGGCAACTTACCTGACTTTTCATATTTAAGAGTATTTGGTTCTCTTGCATATGCCTCCACATTAACAAATTCAAGAACAAAATTAGACCCAAGAGCCAAAAAAACAGCTTTTCTTGGTTTTAAATTAGGAACAAAGGGTTTTCGACTTATTGATTTAAAATCAAAGAAAATTTTCATATCCAGAAATGTAATTTTTTATGAAACTCATTTTCCATTTTTACATTCCACTAGCACTGACATTTCTGTAGTGCCCATTCGTACTCCACAATGCATTGATCTTTTTCAATATGATACACCATCTACACATCATTTGCAATCACCCACACATACCACACTCATAGATTCAAATGAACATTTCTCAAGCTCAATGCACTCACCAATTTCCTCACACACCATTGCACCAATTACCACACCACACACTGATAATGCACCTGCATCACAACACTCTGACATCACACATGACTGAATTACTAGAAAGTCTGAAAGAGTCAAGAAACCGCCTGCTTATTTGAAGAACTATCATTGTTTGACAACTCACACAGCTCACTCTAGCAATGTTTCCAACTCTAACTCTTTATATCCTATCTCACAACACTTGTCATATGATAAACTAACCCCGAAATATAAGTCACTTTCTCTAACCATCACCTCAAATCAAGAACCTAGCACTTATGAGGAAGCGGCTGCACATGAATGTTGGAGAAAGACAATACAAGATGAATTGACAGCTCTAGATCAGAACAGAACTTGGTGTCTCACTGAACTCCCAAAAGACAAGAAGGCTGTGGGTTGCAAATGGGTTTTTCGGGTAAAATTCAATCCCGATGGCACCATAGAAAGGCACAAAGCGAGGCTAGTTGCAAAAGGATTCACTCAAGTGCAAGGAGTAGATTATGGTGATACTTTTAGTCCAGTTGTCAAAATGACTACCCTACGAGTAATGTTAGCATTAGCAGCGGCAAAGAAATGGCATTTGAAACAGCTGGATGTCAACACTGCCTTCCTTCATGGAGATTTGGACAAAGAAGTTTATATGAAGATACCACCCGGTTTGGCTGTGTCACAACTAGGTTTGGTTTGTAAATTGCAAAAATCTCTGTATGGGCTTAAGCAAGCAAGCAGGCAATGGAACATTAAGCTCACTCAGACTCTTGTGGATGCTGGTTATAAGCAGTTTTTTGATGATCATTCACTCTTCATTAATAAACAATCTCAAAGCTTCACTGCCATTCTAGTATATGTTGATGACTTGGTTTTAACCGGGAATGACATTGGTGAAATCAATTCCATCAAGCAAGATTTGGATGACAAATTAAAAATAAAGGATCTTGGTGATCTCAAATACTTCTTGGGAATGGAAGTAGCACGCTCTAACTCTGGCAGCGGAAGTACACCATGGACCTTCTCAGAGATTTTGGTTATCTAGATTGCAAACCTCTCTCTACTCCATTTGATTATAGTCAGAAACTTTCAAAGGAATCAGGTACCATTTTAACAGACAACACTGTTTACAGACAACTCATCGGCCGACTCCTTTACCTCACAAATACTAGACCCGATATCTCTTATGTTGTGGGACGTTTGAGCCACTTTTTGGACTGTGCAACAACTTCTCACCTACAGGCTGCTTTTTGTGTACTCTGATATTTAAAAGGCCGACCTGCAATTGGTCTCTTCTTCTCCTCTACTTTTAATCTGCATCTCACTGGATTTGCCGATGCTGACTGGGCTACCTGTGCCGATACTCGTCGCTCCATTTCTGGTTATTGCTTCATGCTTGGGAACTCGCTCATTAGCTGGAAGAGTAAAAAGCAAACTACAGTTGTCAAGTCCTCTGCAGAAGCTGAATATAGGTCTCTTGCTGTTGCCACTTGTGAAGCTAGTTGGTTATCTTTCTTAATGGATTTCATTGGCTTGCCGCTTCAAAAGTCTATCACTCTATTCTGTGACAACCAGTCAGCCATTCACATTGCCAATAATCCCATTTTTCATGAAAGAACTAAACACATTGAAGTGGACTGCCACATTGTTCGTGAAAAGCATTTGTCTGGTCTCATTCATCTTATGCCAGTTCGTTCCAAGGAGTGTAATAACTCAACAAATATTTTCTAAGGGGATTTTTCATTCTCTCCAACAATGAGAAGAACCTATCTCTGTCCCTCTCTTAATCCCTTCTGATTCATCAAACCATCAACATCACAGCTTGAACAGCTTAGGACATAAGATTTTCTTCACTCATAAGTTAGTTCTGCCAATTCTTTTTTATAGAAAAATTAATAATTTATTAAAAAAATTAATAATTTAAAAATTAAAAAAATATATTTTTTATTTCATGCATTAAAAAAAAGCTAACAAAATATTTAATTACGAGACTTCTTTAAAATATTAATAAGCTATCAATTCGAATTTCATACAATACTCTTTTGTCCATTTTTAATAACTCATGAATATTTTTTAATAAATTTTTTTAATAAATTTATTTAAATTATACCACAAAAAATATTTTATTCCATACAAAATAATTTAAAAAAATGGCTTAAAAGATGTTAGGAGTATTATAAAAATTTGTAATATTCTAATGACTTAGGACATTAAAGAAATAGTCTATATAGTCAATAATAATTTAGAAATTAAAAAAAATATACTTTTATCATGTATTTACCTAAATTACTAGAATATTACAAATTTTTATAGTACTCATAACATTTTTAAGCCATTTTTTAAAATTATTTTGCATAGAAAATATCTTAAAATGCCCTTTATTCAAGTTATAATCGTTTGAGTGTGAAGAGGTCAGGCTGACAACTTTGGCAATTCCTTCAGTTTTTTGTATTCCTTTTACTTTTGCATGCTTCCTTTCCATCCTCTAAGCCATTTCTATCCTGTAATCTCTGAAAATACTTAACACACATATCACGACATCTAATGGTAATAAGAGAGGATTAATATTAGCAAATATAAGGCCAAAGAAGCATGATTTCAATCATAGCACAAAATTAGGAAGGAAAAATGTAAACTCATGCAAATTATATGAATAAGTGTGTAAAGAATTGATAAAAATCACTTAATTGAGCATAAGATAAACCATAGAAGGAAGCGCAAATGGAACTGCCGCTTGTCTGAAGGAAGCGAAGATGGAACTACCACTAGTCTGAAGGAAGCACAGACGAAACTGTCGCTTGTCTGAAGGAAGCGTAGACGAAACCATCGCTTGTCTGAAGGAAGCGCATATGGAACTGCCGCTAATCTGAAAGAAGCGCAGACGGAACTGCCGGAAAGAAATGCAGATGGAACTGCCACAAGGAAACATAGACGAAAGAACTGCCAAAATACAGATGTAACTGTCGGAAAGAAATGCAGACAAAACTGCCACAAGGTAACACAAACAACGCAGACGGAACTGCCACGGAACTGTGGGAAAGAAATGCAGACGGAACTGCCACGCAGACGGTACTACTACGAAAAAATGTAAACAGAACTGCCACGAGAGAACACAAACGAAACTGCCACAAGAGAACGCAGATGGAACTGCCACGAGAGAACGCAGACGGAACTGCCACGAGAGAACACAGACGGAACTGCCGGAAGAGAGCGAAAACTATATAATTTCTTCATGAGAATAGGTAAGCAGCAGATGATAATGGTGTTTGATCATTCGACTCGAAAAAACATAAGACAGAAAAAATAGGCTAGTCGGTAAGGTGAAAAAGCATCAAAGGAGTGACAAAAGAGAAAGAAGAATGACATAGAAAAACAATGCAAAAACTACGGTGATTTCACCACAAGCAAACAACCTATCCTCTTCAAGGAGGATACAATGACTCTAATACCATGTTAGAAACAAGAGACTAAACTGGAGAAAGGATGGTATATTATTGAGTGTATTCAAGTTGTCTATTCAAATTGTTTAGAATGATACAATATAAAAGAATATTTATAGGTACTAAGAGAATCGTAATAATAAAGACGTAATCTCCTATAATAAATATTCAGATATACTAAATAATACTAATTAATCCCAATTATATTCTAACAAAAATAATGGATAGAATTAACTCATGAGTAATTCGAATATGACAAATTCGAGTTACATTGTGCACGTGTATAATTCGAATCAGGTTTATTCGAATTAGTAGGTGTGTAATTCGAATTACATGGAGATAAAATTTGAATTAATCTAATTTAAATTATATAGATATATATCTCTAATTAATTCATGAATTATTTTTATATTTGACTGATTTATATAATTTTGAGCTCTCATTAACTAATTTCAATGATTTGCCCTAAATGCAATTATGTCTAGTCAAGACCGGAGATAGCATCTAATTTTTGTTTTGGCGTGGAAATAACATATTAACATCTAATTTAATTTGTTATAAGCATATTAGTTAGATTGTCACATCATTAATTTGTATTTAGTACTTGCCTTCTTTATATATAGTATTTAGCACTTGTCTTCAACTTAATTACTCACCAAATTCTAATTATATATGGCGCATGATTTAAACTCAACTCAACAAGTTTCTTATATTAAATGCACTATCATATATAATTAGTAGAGTCCATGTTTAACGAGTTTAATAAATCATGAACAACAACATATATATAGTTTTTAATTTATTCTGTTTTAAATGGGCAATTAATTAATTAATTTAATTATACATGTTTTAAAGCACACATGAAATATATTTTATGAGCCTATATTTTACGATATTTTTATTCGCATGCATGAGTAGACTTATTGAAGAAGACTTGGAAAGAATCAAAATGTCAAAAATGCTTAGAAGGAAATATTATTCTAAAAGCAAAGCAAAGGAAAACGACAAGTCACCAAAAAAAAAAAAAGGAAAACGACAAGAGAGAAGAACTGAAGAAGAATAAAACTTGCATTTATTTAATCAATAAATGGATAAGACAAATTACGCAACCTGTGAATAAAATGCCGCCATCTTTGTCCAATTCTAATAGTAACAAAAACCAACAATACATAAAGAAAATAAATAAAAATTTACATGCAAAGTAATAGTTAAAAAATTAACTATTAAAAAATAATTTAATTAAATATATCAAATTATTTAATAATTTTTTACTATTAATTTTACGTAAAAATAACTATATCTAAATTTTTATTTAAAGAATAATACTAATAGCAAAAGTTTTAATAAAAGAAATTATTGTCAAAATTTCTTTTTTTAACGTCAAAATTCTTTGGTTTCTAATAAATTACTCTCTAGTAAAGAGTTTGTATCACGCAATTCTTGTTTGTTGTTTGTTATTTATTTAATCTTTTGACTACTTTTAAGAAACTTTACGGCCTAAATTTTAATTATTTTACTTTTAAAATATTGTTGAAATAAAAAATCACTTTCATTGATGGGATTAATGGATTATTTTTAAAATTTTATTATTTATAGTGAAATAAATTTAAAACATCTAAATCTATGCTAGAAACATAAAAACGATGCTCAAATACTTTAAAATTTTAAGTTCGTAGAAATTTTTCCGCTAAAAATCATATTTTAAAAACTTTTTTAATGTAAATTTTTTGGAACATAAAATGTTACAGTGTTACACAAAATCAAACGCTTGCATTAAATAGTTCAAATTAGAGTATTTAAAATATAATTAGTTTGACTTAAAATTAGGGAAAAAAGGTCAAACTTTTATTAATAGAATTCAAACATATTTTAAAAGAAAATTAGAGGAGAGAATAAAATTTTGGCTAAAACAACTACGTCAGATATATATATAAAATTAGATGAAAATTCACGTGAAAATATTTTTATGTGAAGCTAACATAAAAAGATTATTAGATAATTTGATAAATTTGACTAAATTATTAAATAACGATTTTTTATTAACATATTTATATAAAATATATATTAAAAATAAATTAAATAATACATTACATATATATTTATACAGAAATAATAAGAAATGAATGCATGGACATTCGTTTGTTCGTTCATTCTTGCAAATGCTAGGAATTTGTTAGGCAGCCGAAAGACATTCTAGAAGAGTAGAATACAATTGATAGATATATATTTTTTGAATATATTTTATGTTCGGTAAAAAAAGGTTTAATTTTAATATATTAACACGTAATTATATAATCATATTTATTTTTTTAAATAATTATTTAATATAAAAATTAGTTATTTTATTAATGTAATCTTATATAATTAGATATATGTGTAAAAATATTTTATTTTGATAGTATATTAAAATTAAATTCGATAAAAAAAATTGAGAAATAGAAAAATAAAAGAAGGTAAAGATATTATTTTTTTATCTTATAAAATAAACAATATTTCTCCAAATAACGATTAATTATCTATATTATTAGTATTTACTATTTAGTTGACCCCAAAAAAAAAAAGTAGTTAAGTCTTTTATTTATTTTCTTACTTTTTCTTAACAAAATTGTTATCACTTTCTTTTCTGGTCTCGTTGCTCGTTTTTCTGACAGTTCTCTTCTCTCTTCTCTAAAAGCGTCAACGATAACTCTGCAAAAACGCTTTCTAAATCAAATCAGACAGGTGAAAATGTGAATTCGATGCAATTGCGATTCTATAATTCTCGATCCTAGTTTTTTATTATTACTTCTTATTATTTTTAGAATTCATGGTGAATCTAGCTTTGATGTCTTAGCAACAAGATTCAGTTACGAAAATGCGTTTTTACTTTTTCGGAAAAGTAGTGTTACAGTTAGTTGTGCTCATTGACTTTTTTAGTTGACTTTATGAACTAGTTCTGGTTTGTCTGGTTTTCTGCTTCTCTGTGCTGTTCTGTTTGTTGTGGATGGATCGTTTAGCTGTTAAATTTTACTTAATAATTTGTTTGGATTTAATTTTTATTTATTGTAAATATAATATACTTTTATATAGCATCGTGTATTGTTACATCGACAAAGGTAGTTATCTTTTATTTCCAATGCTTAAATAGTCATCTAAAACAATGAATTAGAATTTAGAGTTGATGATTGTTAGTTATTAAAATTATACTCAATTTATTTAGTGACGGATTTTATAAATTGCTGGTGCAAATTTGTTGCAATATTTTGTAATTTAATGGCCTGAAAATTTCTTGGAAGGAAGTTATAGTAAATTGATTTTGAGAAGTAAGCTATGAAATGTTGTAATATGAATGCTAAATAGTTCCAGTGAATATTACATGGTTGTGGCGTGATGAGTATTTCACTTTAATTGTTTTATTGTCAATCTATCTTTTAAAAACTTCAATATAGGTGAAGGAAGGCCTCTAAATTATGGGAAACACTGAGTCATATGAATCTGAAGAAAATCTTTACCAACAATCGTCATCTTATGATCAGAGTTCGGTAAATTCTGTCTATCATCAACCTTCTTCTTATGATAGGAGTTCAATCAATACTACCTATGATCAACCCTCTTCTTATGCTGGGAGTTCGTGGAATACTAGCCACCATCAAACCTCTTCGAATGCTAGGAGTTCAAGCAATACTAGGCCTCAACATAAGCAGCAACCAACATTTATAGCTGACAATTTCAGCTCTTTGGATGAGGTTTGGGTTACTATTTTGCTTAGTGATTTAGTGAGAATACTTATTATTAGTATTGATCTTGCATTACAAGGATCATCTCTATTGGTGAACTGGATCGGCTATCTGTAGCGATATTTTGAATCCACTTAGTTATATTTCAGGTTATTTCTGCTCTAAGAGATGCTGGTCTTGAATCTTCAAATTTAATTCTTGGTATTGATTTCACAAAAAGCAATGAGTGGACAGGTTAACTTTTTATTTTTAAAAATACTATGAATTTGATATATGTGCATATTAGCATATTTATACAGTGAATGTTGAGAAGTCACTTCTTGATGATTGTAGGCAAGCACTCATTCCATCGAAAAAGTCTTCATCATATTGGAAACAATCCTAATCCATATGAGCAAGCCATATCTATAATTGGTCGTACTCTTTCTTCTTTTGACGAAGATAACCTGATACCATGTTTTGGTTTTGGTGATGGTGAGTATCTGTTCTGAATTTAGAGAGAAATTTCTGTATGTTTATCTTCTATTGATTATGGTGAATTTGCTTCTGCAGCTTCTACACATGATCAGAATGTGTTCAATTTTTATGCTGATGGTAGATATTGTAACGGTTTTGAAGAAGCACTTGAACGTTATAGACAGATTGTTCCACACTTAAAACTTTCAGGTTTGTTTACAATATTATATTCCTTGGTTGCTGGAATTTGGATCTTGGAATCGAAAGTTTATCTCTAAGACCATGGTTTTGGCAGGAGAATAGTTATCATGACTTAAATTGGAAGCTAGTATTTGGAAATTCATCTCATGGTTTTTTCTTCGATTCAGGATTTTTATTTTCCTTGAGGTTTAGTATGTTTCTTGTATTATACAACTTTAGTATTCAAGACACTACTTTTTTTTGTGGCATTTTCAATTCTCGTAAATAAAATGATAAGCAATAAATAATCAAACCAAGGGTTTTGTTAGTCTTCTTAACTCTGTTCTCTTATCTCTTATCATAGTTCAGTTTGTCATTCCAAGAAAATGAAAGAGTCAGGGAGAAAATACAGGAAAAAGTGAAGATGGAAAGAGAGATTATAAATTTTATTAGTTGAATCAAAATGCCTGTACAACATAGGAGTTATATTTGTAGCTGTTGGTGTAACCAACAGATTTGACAGTAGTGCATAGTAGGATTAACATTATTCAGCTGTTGCAGTGCATAGGAGCTTATCTTCTGGTCTTTAGTGTTGCAGTACATATTTTGGTGCACTTTATTTAGTATTACTCATTTTTATATGGTATGGAGGTTTGAGCAGTAGCGTTGAGATGAGATGTGATTAGAAATTGTTGCATTTGGCTATAGGGATGTCAATACCACCCGAATTTATGTTATGTATGTGATGATGGTTATATAAATTTTGAAATTTAATTTTATTTATTGAATTTTAATAATTATAGGGGTGGGTAGGAGCGGGGCGGGTTAGGGTTTAACGTTTTACTACCCGCAGTAGAAGCGGGGCGGGTTCCATGCGAGTTGTTGTATGGCGGGGCGAGGTCGGGTAGAACAAAAACCCGCCCTGTTGCCACCCCTATTTGGCTACAGAGCGATTCCAAAAATCTTGCCGAAGATCTCTTCCTACTTGACCTTTTGTCAAATAGGCTATTTTTTTAGCCTTCTAAGAGGGTTCATCTCTTGGGTTGAATTGATTGATTCCTTGTATGATAAGCAAAGGGACTAGTGTGCTTTCTATCATAGTACATCTTTAGTAATCCTCCTGTATTTTGTTCATTTCTGTTGTTAATTCTTCATTGTTTTCCAAGAGGGAAAACTCTATCTAAGAGAGCTTACGTATAGTAGCAATGATATGAAGATTTGATTATATAAGGTTTTTCCTTGTTATTAGGTCCAACATCATTTGCGCCGGTAATCGATGCAGCAATTGATATTGTGGAGAAAAGCAATGGTCAATATCATGTTCTTGTTATTATTGCTGATGGACAGGTTCTATCTACTTATCTTTCTCTCAATAATTTCTTTTCATGGCATGAATAGCTGTATGTTTCTACTTGTCTTCCTTTTATTGATAGTATTTCTTCTTTCTCTTTAGGTTTCCAGAAATCCAGATCCAGGAGGACGCAAAAGGCTTAGTCCACAAGAACAAGCAACTATTAATTCTATAGTTGCTGCAAGGTAAATCCATATCGTTTGTAGTCTTTTGCTGATTTCTATGGTAGATGTCTCTTACATAAACCTATTTTGGTTGGTCAGTCACTATCCTCTCTCAATAATTTTGGTTGGTGTTGGAGATGGACCGTGGGATGAGATGCAGCAGTTTGACGATAACATCACGGAGCGCTTATTTGACAACTTTCAGGTACTTGATAGTACTTAAAATATTCAAGTACTATGTATGCTTCTATAGTAATAAGTTTCAAGAACCTCAAAGTTTAGCATATTAATGAGCTAAGGGGATAATGTAATACATCAGCCAGTTCCAAAATTAAGCACAGTTTATAATTAGTTGGACATAGTGTTTTATGATGCTATTCTCTTTGTAGAGAGAGATATAATCTGGAAGTCTACTATCTCAACATTAGTAAGTGTAAGATGATTCTTAAGCAGGTTTACCCAACTCCTAACATGGATTAGGGTGGCTCTTTAGTTAAATTTGAAGATAAACCTTCTATAACAAATCTACCAGTTTCAAATTCCATCAGGACTTTATTTGTGCCATTTTTTCTGCAAGAATCAAACATTCTCTGGCATGTGATTTAGTAATTAGTAGTGATCACTTTGTAAAATGCCTAAATTACTGCTCATAATTGCAAAACGTGACTGGAAAATTCAGTGTTCTGTATTTTAATATCCTGCATATAATCTACTTTGGTCCTTTTTATCCCTTACAGTTTGTGAACTTCACAAAGATCATGTCTGAGAACACAGAAGCATCAAAGAAAGAAACAGCATTTGCACTTGCTGCTCTTATGGAAATTCCATTTCAATACCGAGTTGCCCAAAATATGCAACTTAACAAGTAAGCCAAGAACTGCACTTATGAGTTATAATACTTCTAAATTATATACAGGGAAACTCAGTCCCCAAATCTTTTGACGCAGTAGCGACTCACCAGTTTATCATCATAAACGGCCTCTCCCTCCACCAAAGGAAGTAATAGATCATGATAATGCAGTCCCCGTGATTCCCCCTGTGACAGAAATGCTGGAATCAGCTGAGGAAAAAGCTCCAGCTGCTTCAGAGCCGGTTTGTTTCCTTACTCCTCCAGCTTGTTCTCTCCTTGATTAGATTCATGTTGACATCTCATCATGTTCCTGAGCTAACTCTCTTTATCCTATTCAAGGTGTGTCCTGTTTGCCTGACCAACCCGAAGGACATGGCTTTTGGATGCGGTCATACAGTAAGTCTCATTGATAAGCTTTATTCTTGTTTAATGCTATATCAACATGCTCTAGAGTTTCTTATCTCTGTTTGCTTCAATCACATATCTTAGAAAGGGAATTTAGATTTAGATTTAGATTAACAATGCTACACTAGTGTATGTATGTTATCTCCACACTGAGAGCAGTTTTGCACTAGCTGAAGTTAGCAGCTTACTTCAAATAATATCTTTATCTTCTGTTACATACTATGTTTTTGTTAAAGTCCTTTTAGATTTTTAGATCAAAATTTTTCTTCAAATAGCTTTGTGCTTCGTTTATACAAGTTATGATATTTTAAAGAGAAACAACCAAGATGGTCATCCACTTCTCCATGTATTATTATCCCCAACATTAATATACACCTGGGTATATGTATGTTAAGATTTTGTTACTACGAATAAACAGGATAATGATAAATGCATCCTATTTTTGTCTGTTATGTTTAACTTGCATATTGAGTATAATTTGCATGTACAAATGTGTCTGATATTATTTTGTCATTTGCTTTTCCCTTTTTTTTTGTTCGAAATTTTATTTAGACTTGCAAAGAGTGTGGCATGACATTATCTGCATGCCCGTTGTGCCGGCAGCAAATTACAACTCGTCTGAGATTGTACACTTGAGCCGGTGAAGAAAAGGATGTGGGGACACCTACTCTCGGTCAAAAACAGAAAAATAAAGTTGAAGTAAAAAGCTAAAAAATGAGAATTGGAAAGTAACCGACGGGTGGTATCTACATTATTCAAGCATTCAAATATCATTTCTTGAGAGCTGGAGATCCTTAATCTATGTTCCGTTGTTACTATGATCCAGTGAAAGATGGATACGTAGTAATAACTACTGTACCATTATTTCTATTTTGGCTTACGGGCGAAGTGTAAAGAATGGCTGCGCAAAGCTGCGATTGAACAAAATGCTTATTGAGTTACATGTATACATAGAGAGTCTATCAAGGTAAACTTCATCCTGCCAAATGGTCTGAGATATTGGTTTGTAAAAAATAGGCCGCTAGAGGTAATGATATGTTCAAAAACTTTACATAATCCTTTTAGTATTATTACCAAGGCCATAGTCTCATCGAGACTTGTCTCCGAAATTGAAGAATACAGTGTGATTTTATGTAAATAAAAGCAAAATGCTACAATTTTTTTCTTACCATAAGAGGGTCCTAATATTATCACACGATGTAGAAGCCACCTCACTTAGGTGGACAACTAATGCATTTGAAAACGCCTACAAAGTGAATTCACTCATTGAAGATGGGACAAGCCTATATACCCTCTCTTTCAAGGATCATAATTAAGATATACTTTGTCGAGAGAATTTCAAAACATGGATTTGATCGTCAAATTATCATTATATCTACTTAGTACTCATTGACAACTTATACGATTTCTTGCAGGGTATAACCTTCACATTTAAGTAGCCAATTCTTTTAGAAACAAATTTGTCATTTACTGAAACAAATTTATGGTATAACCTTTACATTAAGCGTGCCCGAACTAATGAACAAATATACAAGCTTAAATTATGAACTAGACTATCCCACTAGAAAATTCATATCTAGACTAGATATAGACCACGCAAAAATCAAGCCTCACTACATTTACCTTCCTTCCAGGAGCATGTCATAGGATTCCGAATCCGCAGGCAGACACAGGTTGTGCTTCAATCCCCAAAACAGCAAATTAGACTATGTGAACGATTGTAAAATTAAGGTATCTGGCTTTCATGCGGAGAAATAACTAATTATGGATCTTGACAAAATCTTAGAAGTTCCATCGGTCAAGTTGCAGCTTTGCTTCAGCCATATCTTTTTGAGCCTTTTTTCGTCGATAAAAAATAGGACAATCACGACTGTAACAAAAAAAGGCAGTGACAAATCAGTTACAGTGAGTAACTGCAACCACAATCCAGTGACATGAATAAGAAACTACGAAAATTTCCACTAAACTTATATTTCAGCCTCCAGGTTGTGACTGACTGCTAAAATAGTCTGGTGCTTAAACGAGCATAACTCCAACTAAAATTCTCCCTTAAGTTATACAAAGATATCAAAAATATAAAATACCTTGTACAGAGAACGTCCTGATGAAGTGAACCTTGACATTCCTGGCACTGTGTCCACAACCTCCCAAAAAGCATTTCTAGTTCGGAAACTGCAGTCACACCATCACATTAAGTTCAATAGAAACAAAATAGCTTAGACCATCCATTACAACATAACCATCTGACATTGAATATTCGGTAATGAAGAGATCGCTACCATGTGTCACTGTTTTGCAGTACAGCTCGGCTTCCCTTCCTTTGCAATGTGAGCAAAGAGTGTGATTTCCCTTGCTGAACCAAATGCAACAAAAAATAGTATTATTAGCCCTTTGTGTATCTTTCATATGATACAAACATAAACATCCATTTTACATTCTTTAAATGTGTGCACAAGTATTATCAGATATGGTACTAAAGCAAATATAAGTCCCCTCAAAAACATTGTGTTACAACTAAGAGTGTGTTTGGTTGAAGGGTAAAAGGGGGTTTGGGTAATGGAAAGGTCAGCAGATGAATCGATGGTTATTCAACATATTTCTAGTGTTAAGAGTCTTAAGTATTTTGCCTACTAGAACCAAAAGACGCAACCACTACAATTAGAAACATAGACAATTAACCAGGAAAATATTAGAACCTAAAGAAAGGAAAAATTGGGTACCTAAGTAAAGCTTTGCAACCAATGCAAGTTAGCTGTTTCTTAGCAAATTTCATGATGCCACTGTTTGACGGAGTAGAAATCGAAATAGATCTTGTGTGGCTTCCATGGAGAAGTTCTTTGCTAGCATTCTTCAGAATTGGCTCAAAAATCCTTAGAATTGGCTGTAACATGAAGATAATCAAGATCGAGAACTTTAAATATTGGAGAAAATGTAAAACACTTATCAAACCAACCTTGCTGATTTGATTCTCAAGATAGTATTGGGGATCTATAGGAATATTGTTCTCCAGGACGTATATTGGATCCTCTGATCTCTCATAAGCCTAATTTCAATACACATAATCAAAAAAGTTATAAAAAATGCTTTAAAGTTACCGAGAAAAACAATGGGGAGGGGGAATGCGAATACCTTGGCACCCTTTGCAGCTTTAATAATGACATATGGTACTCTATCCCCAACATTTGGAGCAGTGGCAGCATCTCGCTGTCAATTACAAATCAAATAGAATAGACTTATGACCACAGAATTAAAATTCAGAAGTTTAAAATGACGAAAACAATAAACATAAATCTCATGGCTTTATTAAACAATGCATGGTTTCACAAATAGTTTACAAACATTAGGAAGCATCAGCCCATGGGATATACACATACACAGTGCAAAATACCAGCATCCGAACTAAATCATGTTTTATGACTTTTTAATTATGTATAGCTTTTGAGAACTTGGCTTTTTAGGAATGACTATGTTTTTGAAGATAGGATCAGTTCACCTCACTATGGTTTCCTTGGCAGCCGGGCTCACTCAAGAATTTACTTCTGTTTTCTCTTCTTAGTTTAGTTTAGCTGATTCTCAGATTTAAGAAAAGGTTTATTCTCTTCATTTTGTGCTTTGTTTCGCAATCTGTTCTCTTTTACTGCTGCAAACCTAAGTGGTCGACCCAAGATTTTCCTTTTTTTTTTCTTTTTTCATGTTCTTTAGTATGAGACACTAAATGTGATCATATATTACAATAATACTGAATTATTCTTTGACAAATAAATCTAGTTTAAGAAATAAGCATTGCATTTATTTATCACACCAAACCTTGCGCATCCTTTCAGCAAGTTCAACATGAGCTGCCTTCACTTCATAATCATCTCCTGTCTTTGTCAAACCCTATAAAAGCAATCAAGTTAATAGCAATTATATTTCAAGTACACTCACATCAAATAATGTTCCACAAGAGGCAATTAACATTGTAAAAAAAATAAAAAAATAAAATAAAATAAAAAACTAGAGGATCTGTAGACCCCAAAAATTCACCTTTGTAATAACCAAAAGTGATAAATCCATTCGGTTCATAAGAAGATCTGAAATTGCATTTTTAACATATTGAACTGCCCCAGGGATGTCCCTATCAATCAATATTTTGTGAAGGCAATCGTTCACAAGGTTTTTGACTAATAAACAATTGTCTCTCCGAACTGTTTCAATACCTGTTGAACGTAAATAAAGTTTAAGAATCATTTCAACAAAGCAACAGGTCAGCTAGTTGATAAAGATTGATGTTTACCTTTAGTGTCCATTTTGTCAAAGTTGTCTGGTTTTGTCCAAAACAAACCAGCATATCTCTTCTTGCTAATTAGGAGATATGGAAAGTAAACCTTCTCAAACTCTAGTTTGATGGGCTTCACATAAAAAGGGTAACAAAATACATAAGGAAATAATAAAAATAACAAATAATTGAATCAATAATTTCAAGCACATTTGAAGCAGAAAAGCAAGCAGATCTATATTTGGTATTTCACTTTTTTTTTGGTATTTGTTACATAACTAGAATTAACTTCATAGCATTTGCACCTACAACTTAAGATTCTAGCAATCAATTTCAACATCTAAAATTGCAAGGCACTGGATGCAATATCATTTACAATGTAGTTACTACATAATGGCCCTAATCACTATCAGCTTTCAACTTTTATCTGGTGACCAATGATAGCTGTATATACAAATGTCCTTTCTAAACTTAAGAAAGCAATAATTGAACAAGGCAACTTTTATTCTCTCCTTCAAAAAAATAGATGAAAGAAGATGCAGTGTTTACCGAGACAGGACACTGAGACACAAAATCCTGTTTGGCAAAAGAGACATGGACAGAGACACTGAATTAGTGTATTTTGTGTCCATCCTGACAGGAAGGACACGCAGACACTAACAAGAGACACAACTTATTTTTTATTTTTTCTTTCATTATTCTTGTTAATTTTTCATAATTATATTTTTTATTGTTATATTTTTCATCTCAAATTTTTTAAATAAAAAAAATGAGAATAAATTGAATTTTCATAATTTGTTCTAGTTTATCACCAAACAGAATGCAAGAACACAAAATTTTGTGTCTCTATCCATCAGTGTCTTGTCCTGTCCTGTTCTCAGAAACAAACGCAGCCTAAAGTATGTACAGGTACCATCCTATATTTCATTATTTCAACAGTCGTAACCACACAAAAGAAAATCTTCTGAACTCAAGATTTTATCACTTTCATGATTTATCATACAAGGACCTAAAGCAAAGAGATTAGAAGTGATTCTGAGTGTTACTTTTGTGAAAGTTCCACTAATATATTCAGCAGCTTCTCTTCCCAGGTTCATAGCCTCTTCTACCGTAGAGACACCAAACTGAACCATGACTGAATCCGTGTCACCATATATTACCTGTATGAAGAATTGCATTTTTTGTAAGACATCAAACATTAAAAAGATGCATAACCAAAAATATAAAATTATTTGCAAGGATGAAAAGTCTCAGGCTTTTAGCTCAAAGCTAAAAGTTTCAATTCCCAGATGCCGCACCATGGGACTAAAAAATAATTAGCTAATTACTTGCTGTAGCCCATACATGATATGTAACAAGGTAAATTTTCGTCCTATCTACTAAGTTCAATGTACAGGTCAACAGACACATAGACAGTTTCACCAACTAAACCTAGAACCCCATCATGTGCATATAACAGACAGCAAAAGCAAGAAAATTTCTAATACAATACCTCGGCAGTGTGTTCATAGCCATTAAGAGTTGTAAATTTATCTTCCACAAGTTTTTTTGTGTGCTCAATCATTTGTCGACCTTTTCAACACATACAATGCATATTAGGATTGTTATTTCCTCTAAAAAGACACATGATCTTGAGACTGTAAAGCATCACAAACTAATAAGTTGGAGCAATACCATAGCTAGTTACACTTGACGATATCTCCAAGCATGGTAACTGACCAATAGTTGCCCCAGTAAACCCATATACAGAATTTGCACTGATCTGGAGAAAACAGAAATAAAAGTAAAGAAATTACCAAGTAGTACAGTTATTACTTGTTAGTATGCACTGGATAATGGACTGAACAACTATCAAACAATGAGACATGGGGCGGAAAAAAAAAAGACATAATTATCATGCACAACTCACCTTCAGGGCCAGTTGTCTACCATCAAGCACGGCTTTCTCAAGGGGATCTTTTGCCTCCTACAATAGTAAAGGAAGACAGAACTCAAGATATTATAAAGAACTCAATATAGTAAAAATAAATATAGATATAATTTTAGAAAAAAGGTAAAAAGCAAATCTAAATCTATAGTCAGTAGTCATAGAAAGTACAAAAACGATACCTTCAAATCTGCTTTTGCCCTTTTACGCGCGGCTAAAAGCTCTTCAAGAATTTCAGGAAGTATTCCCTATATAATTATTATGTCAACTTCACAAACTTCAAAAATGAAATCAGTTGTAGAGACAACTCAGTTTAAGCAGCAAAAGTTTTCAAGCAACAGACCTTCTGCAAATTTGATTTAACAAATGTTTCCCCAGATGGAGTTTTGTTCACTGATTCTGGAGGAAGATTAAGTTTCCGAACATCTTCAGGAGTCACCTTAAAACAGTAAACAAGAAGTGCTCAAAAGTCAAAACTGTTACCCCAAAAAAAAAAAATCAATGAACCCTAATGAATAAAAATAAATACAACAGGGGATAAAAAAACACTAAGTTGCTCGTGGTAGCAGCTAGAAACATGAAGAGTTAAGATTTACCAGGGTACAATAACATAAATTATAGGCCATCATAATAGATGGATATAGTGATGCAAAATCTAAAGTAGCAATTGGCTTTTCATAGAACCCAGCTCTTGCCTCCAATACCTGCAAGTTGCAGAAGTTAAAAGAATCATGATCTTGTGCTTGACAAGCAAAAGTTGGATAAATAAACATCCAAACGGAAAATAAGGAAAAGGCTGCCAAGAATATATACACTTAAAATCATGCTTTCATTTTTTTTTCTTTTACTCTTTGTTTTTGTTATTTAAAGAGGGATAAGACAAGTGAAAAGTATTTTAAGAACTCCGATTTAATACAAGCAGAGGACTTCGTATAAATTCTACTAAACATTTTTTAAACTGTAAAAAATATTCTACCACATCTTTTCTGAGCGTAACAAATATGGTTACAAACAAAGAAAGTGTCCAAAAAATAAAAACAGAAAACAGTCTTTACAGAATGCAGCTACTAGAAGAGACTCGGTGACAACATTATTGAGCTATAAACAGCTTTCAAATCCACAAACATGTCAGCATTCAGCAACTCTGATGTTAGGTGGCACTGTGGCAGCAATGTCCTACTTTGATACAACATTTATGTTTAGCATGTATCTATAAATCTATTTCATTCAATGCAGTCTTGGAAAACCCTTTGGGCATAGAAATCGTCAAATAATTTTGCTGGCAGGAAGCTTATTCAGTGTCTTAATTTCACATTGTATTAGGAGATATGACAAAAAGAAAACATGAAGTTATGCATATTTAAGGAAGATAGAGCTTGATATAATCATCAATTGAATAATTAAAATGAACTTACAGTGGCACCTTCATATGTTCCTTGTTCTGAACCAGCCTGTTTTACATTAGGAAGAACCAGGTTCTTCTGCTTTGCCTAAGTTTAATTCCTTTGTCAAATTCATGTGCCAAATATTTGCCACATTCATAATAATTGATTATAAAAATTAGATATTATTTCTTTACCTTAATGCTTTGGCCCCTAGCAAGCAGAAAAGAAATTGGGACACCTGTTACTCGAGCCATCTCCACATAATTATAAATGAACATCAATTTATCTAAAAGCCGTTGAGGGAGATAAGCATCCTGCACAAAGATCAGAATAGATTGATTCACCGTTTTCATTTTTCAAGCACATAAAAAGAACGAAATAATGTAAAATGTTGCCATAACAAATTTACTACATTCGGCACATACAACTTTGATGAACAAGAAATAAGCATTGCAACTTCTAGAATATAGCCTACCTAGATTATTAAAGATTTTAAGATATCTAAACTCCAATTTTGCACTCCTTTGAATATGTTAAATGTACACATGTCTGACTTCACCTAATAGCCTAAACTTTGAAAAGAAATGGTTTGCGACATACATGGTCATAGTTTTAAATCCCCAATGACCCAGTGGCCCACATTTAATCCTTTCTGTCTCCCATTCTTCTAATTTAAAACAGTTAAATTTCAAGGTTGCTAATGCACTCTTCATACTTCAAGTCCTTTAGCCTCCTATGAGTTGCATGTGGAGTTATAATAAATGTAATGACATTCAAGTGCATTCAATAATATATTTTGAAAACCTAAGTAGTCCAATTTACAATATGTAATGTGCACCCAAGAATCAGCATTGACAGTAAAAAGATTCTAAAGCCAACTTCAGGTTTAGAGAAGTTATTAATGAATCTATTAGCATAGATAAAGTACACTAAACTAAATTTTGTCAAATTGTGACATTGTGTGATCATGTTTAATAACTCAGGTATTAAAAGTTTAGCAGAAATGTACTGATACGTGTTAAATGCCCTCCTGAACACGTATCATGTACTATAAGTGGTTACAAACTCCCCTCATGCATAGTATAAATATAAATGTAAATAAACAAAACAAATAAAAAATAAATATATGTATCAGCTGCCTGTCTTCATCCACAACTCCTCTGACAAAGGTAAGGGGCACCAGCTAAAATGCAGACCAAAAATACTACAATTATTAATCAGATAGTCAAATCATAAACTGAATTTGCAAAACTTAAGTGATTTAACATCTTGATCATGGAAACATCATAATCAATTCCAAATTGTGTCAACATATGTTTGCCTGTCAATGAGAACTTGTTAAAAGAAACAGAAGACTTGACATTTAACATTTAACATTTGAACAAATGGTAGTGGCACAGAGCATACTACGAGAGAAACAAATCAAAATATGAACCTTTAAACAATACACAGCAAGGCGCCTCCTAGTTTCTGCATTTCCATTCTGAAGATCAGATATGATAGAATGGTGAACATCCTCTTTCTGCAGCATGCAAACAGACAGAGGCTTGTTAAATTGGTATGCTTTATATTTTTCCAAAGGAAAAAGAAAGAAAGAAAAATAAATCAAGCAATGAAGGCATGATGGAAGTGCAACATTTCAGTTTTTTTAAATATTTTGTGCTGGCCATTAGAATAGAACCACACAAAGCAAAAAAGCAAATAGAAACACATGCACAAATATACAAATAGTAACTAACACATACTAATCAAGATTTATTTTGCTAAATTATTATAACTCATTTAATCCATGATGTCACATTTACAATAGCAAAAAGCCAAGGCAAAAAAAGATCTGTCAATTGTTTCTTCTACCAACAATTCATGTCTTATGAACAGTTCCAAGATGTATTAAAAGTAGAATGGAGTAAGGAAATAATTACATGGAATGAAATAAAAAAAAAAACATTGCCTTACCTGCTCAGAAAGAAAGTGTGCTGAAACAGAATTCAAAGAATAAGAACTTAATTTGTAGTCTCTTTGCATAACCTTCAAATAAAACAAAGCCAAAAAAACTTACTCAGCAATAAAGTTGGATTATCCAAACAGAGGGTAGTTAATGAAAAGCAAAATCAACAGTACCTGGAGCAGATCAAATTGAACTCTCCCTTCTACAGCAACTTCTTTACTTTCTCTGGTTCCATACTGTCTACAAAACCATCAAGTAACACCGAGAAAGTGGTTGAAACAATTGACAGTGCAAAAACACAAATGGTAAACGAGATAGTTTTAAAATTCATAGAAAATGTTGAGGACCTAAAATGTTGTAATTACTTTTGAAACCAAAAATCCTCATTTTTTATAGAAGTTGATGCACTCGTAAGAAACCCACCATCTACTACAATTCCAGAAATTTAACTAACACAAATAACATGAGAGTGAAACCACAGAACAACGTGTTATTTCTTATCTTTACCTAGATGAAAAAGTTGTATCCTTTACTCGGACCCTACTGTTCCTGATACGGCCCAGAATAGGAAATTCTGCTATTTTCAAGGCTTGAGCTCTCTGAAAACAAGAAAAGCATAAACTAAACAAATAATAAAATAGCAGCCACGACTAAATTAACCGAAGCTTCCAATGATTAACTGGTTATACTTTCTAATCTCAAAGATAACCAATACCTCAATAAGATATGGCAGGTCAAATTTGCAGATGTTATATCCAATTATAATATCAGGATCAACTTCATGGATGAAATCCTGCAAGAAAATCATCCTCATCAAACTATAATAAGATAACAAATATACTACATGATATACAAGTTCAAGACCCAAACCATTAATGTTATAGACACTAGAAAAACACCATACTGTATAATGAAAACACAAGATATCAAATTTTTAATTAGCATTCTCAAAAGAAATATAAAATATGCAAAAACAACAAGAATACCCTCCAGGCCAGAAGGACTTCTCTTTCTGTATCAAACGACATCACATCAACACCAACTATGGGAGAACATGAATTAAGGGTCATCACATTACGGATGAATGGCTGATCTTCTCCTTGTAATGTAACTAGATTAGCAATCTGCAATAAAAATGATATTTTGCAGTTCAAAATAATATCATTGTGATGTGAATGGTAGTTCAAGTGGGACAAGAGAAAGCATTGGACCTGGATAACAGGATCATGGGTAGGCTCAGGAAAATGACCTTTACGACCAGCACACTCAATGTCAAAACTCAATATGCGAAATGGTGCCATCTTTGAATATTCACCTTCTGGAGCATGGCTAATCAATTCCGAATGCCTATAACAAAGTTAAGGATAAAGAAGAAAAATCCAACGGTTGTTTTGCAAAAAAATAACCCCTCTATTAGAGTATTAGTAGACTATTTGATGGTAGTAAGGTACCACAGAAAAAGGATACAAGCAATCAAACTCTAACTGACAGTTAGACAAGCTTCTTGCACCAACTATATTGCAATCAATCATGAAGCGAAGGGCAAAAAGTACATTGCTTTCATAAGTCATGAAGCTCTTCATGCCAAGACCATTAAGCTGAATACCTCTATCAAGAATACCTACCAAGAATTATAATTTTGGCAAGAGAATAATTAACTTATGACCATTTGCTTTTGAGAAGGGCAATTGTCAAAATGTAAATACCAAAACAATAATGTAAGGATTTGAGAAACTAAAACTTGATGCTCAACCTAAGGGGTAAGCCATGGTCATACCACAACATCACAATGCATAATAATACAGCTGATGAGAAGTAAAGATATAGCTTAAGCTTAAGCATTAATCAAGTAACACTGGTCTTCTTTGAACTCATAAAGATTATTAACATAATACATATAGAAAATCAACTAATAATATATACCACGGCAGCTGGCAACCATTGTGGGGAGAGCAACTACAATTTTGAGAAAGGGATGAGAACTGGACTGCTGATAATACATAATGCTCCTTCTCTGCACCAATTCAATACGACGAACAAATTTGCCCACGTTACTGTTTCTATTGGCCTCTCGCATCCTTCCCTGAAGAATCACAAAACAAAAATACAAGTAAATTATACGACTTATGACTCGAAGACCTATTCGTTCATTAATTAACAAAAAAAAGAGAGAAAATGGGACAAAAGAAATATCCCTACGCACTAAGCCACATACCTCAAGAGTTTGATGAAAATGGGAGATATCATCCGGACCCATTCCAGGCGGGCAGCTGATGTAGAAATATGGTTCAAACCCATGAACATTGCAGCAAACACTGTGTCCTAACAAACAACATCAAGAGCATATTATATAATCCTACAAGGAACGACGTAGTTGAGCATGATAATGTATAGCTAGATCATCTACAAACTATACCAACTTTTTCAAGCAGGCAGTTTTTCAATGCTATTAAAACATAGATGTTGTCTATTAATACATGTGATGGGGAAATTATAACATGAACCATGAAAAAAGCAACTGGGTGTGCAAGGGAAAAAAATCCTTCATGGCCATGTTCACTAAGACAATAAGTATACAAGGATGCAGAGAGTTTAGCAAAAATTACAATTTCACAAGTCTTGTAATCTTCTCACAGTAGAGTCCATCAATAAAATTAATTCTAAATCATGCTGTCAGGTTGAACTTACAGGTGTAAGAAACATTTTTAACATAGGTACGCCAAAATATCAATATAGACCTTTCTAAAACATTTATCACTGCATATCTGCCATTTTTCAATTAGATAATTAGAAGTAAGTCTGCAAAGTGACTCTACGTTTAGACTTGTAAATCATGATTTCACCAATCAACCCCAAAACAATAAAATTAAAAACAAGGAAGGCCCGTCAAAATAAATGAACCTTATTCTGAAGTATCAAAATATCTATATATCTATATTTAAAAATCACATATCATGAAAGTAAAAATTTGGAAACTGTTAAAATCCAAGTTCACATTCATGTCATATTTTCCACACTGGAAAATCAATGACTCACTTGTAGTTGTGGATCAAAGACCACAGGTTCAAATAGTTAACACTTGCCATGCAAGCTCCTTTGCATGGGCTGACTTCTACTTGGGTTGAAATATAATTTGATTATAAACTAAGTATAAGGGCACGAGGTCCAAACTCTTCTGATCTCTACACAATCTAAAATTCTTTTCAACTATAATTTCAAAATATTAATTGTAGCATTGAGGCTGAACAATAATGTATATAATTAGCAATCTAATTAAATAATTTAGTACGATTCCATGTTAAAAACCACAAGTAGATAATATGAACTAATAGAAGTTATAAAAGTACTAAACCTTATCCATAAGTAAGGCAACAATTTATTTACTCTATGAACTAACTAAAGAATGATATTGGGACTAAAAGAGACTAATACCCAGCATTTTTTGTTGAAGAGTAAGTGAGAGCTTGATTAATAAGGAAAAATAGACATGCTAACATGTACCTTCAACTACTACTGCTCTCTTTAAGACGACTTCTAACCCCTAACTAATCAATCATTTCTTGATAAGTTAGACAGGAAGAACAATGCAACACTTTAAATAGATAATTCCAAAATTGTTGACTTCAAATGCTTTCGCAGTATGAAAAGTAAAAGCAAGTTCAAGCAACACTGTAAACGGATATTCTCAAATTGTTAACTATAAATGTTTTAGCAGTATCGACAGCACGAGCTAACCTTCCTTTGTAACACCAAATATTCTAATTATAGCAGCAGGTCCAGACGAATTCGGCATCAACTCTTTGTGGCTCTCTCCAATTACGTAATCAATCTCCAGCTGCTGAAAAACTACATAACCAAAAATCCAAAATCAACACAAAAGCAAAAACCCTAGTGCAGGTTTTCATAACAGAAAATTGCTACGGCGGAAACTACTTACGGACGCTGCAAGATTGCGAAACGTAGTCGGAGGAGAGGGCAGGGCGGGTCCACTTGGAGAGGCGGTTAGCGAGGGCCTGGCGCTCCTCGATGTCGCGGAGGATGAGGGACTCTTCGTCCTCCGTGATGAGGGTTTCGTTGAGGAACACATCCTCATCGACGAAATCATCTTCCTGAGACAGGGCCTGGGTTTTCGCCTGGGTGGCCGGCGAGGGATGCGAAGTCGGTGGAGCACGGCGTTTCCGGCCGCCGCTGCTCATGGCTGTCACTATAAACGAGAAGGCGGAGGAGGAGGGTTTAGGGGACAGAGAGAACAGAGAAGTGTAGTGGAGTGAATGATTAATGAATAAGGTTCCCGCCAGTTTTTGGTAGCGAGCAAATGCAATTGGTTTTTCCCGCTGCGGAAACACGTGACACAAGCCGCAGGGTAAGTTCAGGTTTAAGCCATAGTCATCAGAATCGACCCACTAATTAAATCATTTAGAATAGTAAGTCATTGGTTAGTGATTCAATGGATAAATATAATTAAATAATTATATAAAATTTTAATTCTTTTATAATAAATGTATTTTTTAAATTTTATTTTTAAATTAGCTTAATTATTTTTTTTTCAAAATTAGGAGTAAGACTCGAATTCATAGGGGTATACACTGATCGGATTGGATAGGGCTAAAAATTCGATCCGGTCTGCATTAAAATTATCGGATCGGATCCAATATCCGCAGCTTTTTAAGGTTGGATCAGATACCAAATATATCCGCAGAACACACAATTATTTTTAAAAGCTTATTTTTATTAAAAAAATATCATTAAATTTCATTTTTTCTATTCTTTTAAGAGTTATTCTCTACATACAAGCATTTTTCCGTACAAATCATACAAGTCATTTATATTCACCCGTTTTTTACGTTTTTCTCTGAACCTCTTTTTCTTCTTCTTCTTCTTCTTTTTCCGTGCCTCCTCTTTTTCTTATCCTCCTTCTTCTTCTTCTTCTTTCATGCATCTTCTTCTTCTTTTTCGTAATTTTTCTCTCTCGTTATTGTCGTCATCAACACCATCTCTTTCTCTTCCTTCTTTTTCCATTGAAATTTCTTTTCCTCTTTTTGTTTTCTCTTTCTCCTTCATCATCACTTGTCTCGTTGAAGATAATAAATAATTCGGGTTCAGATTGTCAATTTAATCAAAACGAAATTGATTATTGTTTTGAATCCAAGGCTAAAGTGTGGTTCAGTTTAGAAGAAAAAATATAGCATTAAATGAAACTTTTTTTGCAGCAAATTTGGGTGTAATACAAAATATTTTGGTGTATTTTTATTCTAATAAATTCTGTATAGTTCAAAACTCTTCATCTTCCTCATTCTCATTTTCTATTGTTTCTTCTTTTTTTTATAATCACCACCATCTTCTTCTTCTTTTTTTTCTTATTCATATTTTTTTTATTTAACCTTATCAAGTTTCTTTTTACTTTCTTAACAAAAATAAAAATAAAAATAATCAAACAAAGAAGAAAAAGAAACACATAATGCAGCAAAATTACTTGAAATAGGATGAACTTACATTCATTTAACTAAAAGAAATAAAGAAATAAGGAAAAAAAGAAGAAAAAACGCAGCATTAGAGAAAATATTTTTCTGTATTTGTAGCAAATTTGGGTGTAGCACTTTTACAGCCCAACCCAACTAACACCCGGGTTGACCTGGCCGCAGACAACCCGATCTCTTCGGTCGGGTCTGCGTATATATTCCCCCCAATCCACGACCCAATTACACTCCTGCTACCAGCTTTACCCCAGCTGTGAGAAAGAAAGTTTTCAGGAAGGAGGTCTTCTCCCGTGGGGCCCACCATACTGACAAGGTATATAAGAAGAGGGTCTTATCCCTCTCTCGAGGTACGTCACTAACAACTTTACACACTTTCCGCCTGCACACTTGACTAATTAGAGCGTTAGAGTGTTTTTGTAGGTGACACTCTCCCGCTCCTCCACGTCAAGAGCTCGGGAAGTCGGGCGCTCTCAGATTCCATTCCTACAACACAAAATTAGGCGAAACCTCCTCTTATTATCCAAGGATCTCTCCGAATAGTCCAGTATCTAAATTATCGAACAATACACAATAATTATGATTAGGATAATTAGTGATTCGAATTACTTTGTAGGTAATAATTTTGACATTATTAACAAGACCAAAAAAATAATGTGATGAATATCAATGATAATGATAAAATAAATTCTAATTTTAAGATTAGTGAAAGTGATGAATATGATACATAAATTATTACTATCTATAATAGTTTATGTTTTATTCTATTATTTCTTCAGAAATTATTGCTATATATAGCAATTTTTGTTTTAACCTTTTTTCATATAAATTTATGTTAATTTAAATTCGGTGCTATCAATGACGATTTGTATAAATATATAAAAAAAAAGCTGCAATTATATTTTTAATATGAAAAAGGTGAAATCTAATAATTTTAAATTCTAATTATTTTATTTAAGTAACTTATCCTAAAATTAAAGGTCAGTTCGGTGGCAAGCCAATATTTTCCAAACTCAATGCTTTTAAGTGTGAACTTGTTGTTTATATTTTAAAATTAATTCTAAAATAATGTTGTGACGAACATAATTTAAATTTTACCTTAATTTTATCGGTGGAAAAAACTCTTCAATTTAAATTTTATCTACAACCTGAATATTTTAATCTGGTCCTATTTAATTGAACCTATGAACTTCAAGTTTATTTTCACTCAAATATAACATTAATTCTTCTACACTTCATAATATCAAATATTATTATGTATAATTAACAAATTAAAATACTAGTTTTGTTACATTAGGTATTTAGGCAAATAACAAAAATTTTGGGTTAAATCTTCACAAGTTCTTGGTTATATATTAAAGTTAGGTTTGAAAGAGACTAAAAAATTAAGACTGAAATAGAAAAATTAAGGTTGAATTAAGTTGTTGTAAACAAATATTTGGATATAAAAGATGTCATTAATAAATGGTTAAAAGCTATTAAGAATAGCAAAGTGTTAACTCCGACAATTGATAATGATAATGTAAAAAATGACCATGGGTTATAACTTTACTTTTATTTTGTTCTTTGTTTTCACTTGGTCTATCATGTTGTGTAAAATTATTTGTTTTTTTTAAAAAAAGTAAGTCTTTGTATTATACTTAGTATAAAATATATTAAATTAAATTATGTCTCAGTATCATATTTAATTTAAGATAAATATAAAAATTGATTGGTGAATTTAGAATTTAAAAAATTAAATAAAAATGTTTTTTAAGAAAATAATATTAAAATTTTATCTCTATTTTCAAATTTTTTTGTATTTTAACTTATTTGAAGTATTAAAAAAACTAAAATTTAATGTCAAAACTTAAAATTTTAATTTTATCAATTTTTAACTATTAAATACAATACTAAATTTCAGTATTAATCCAAAAACAAACACTAGAGAAAGTACAATAATAAAGAGAAAAGACTATGAATATAAGCATGATTTCTAACAACACCAAAAACCTCTAACACTACAAAAATTGTAGAAACTTATATGTTATTATTCAACAGTTTATTTCAACTTCACATGATATAATTGTATGCAAGTGTTCACCCTCCAAAATTGGCTAATTTTTTTTATATGGAATAAAATTGGATTTTTTTACCAAAATGCGCACGAGAGACACTTTAATTCCCTAAATGCGCATGGTTTAAAATCTTTTTGAAAATGCGCACCTCCAATTCTTGGTCAATCTCTGCGAAATGAATTTCTATATCATCTCAATGAAGATGCCCACAAAATGGGCCAACCATATCAGGTGGACCTCCGACGAAATGACTATCCTATAAGAAATGAATTTCTATATCATCTCAATGAAAGTGCCCACAAAATGGGCCAACTATATCAGATGGACCTCCCACGAAATTGCTATCCAATTTTCATAGTGTCAGCAGCGAAATAAAAGAAAGAACTAAGAGATTTTTTAATTTAATTTAAAATAATTTTTTATTTTTTATTTTTAAATTTATGGGATTACCATCAAGTTATTATAATAAGCTCTATTTTTTAATATATAAAAAGTAAGGAAAGTAAATTTGTATAATGGGTAATGTTATTTAACTATTTACTGCATATTACTTTAAATTAATTTTAATAAAAAATTTTTAAAAAATAAAATAATTGAAATGAAAAATAATTTGAAAAATTATAAAAGATAAAATGATATTAGCAATTTTAAGAATGACATAAAATAATTTTTTAAATAAAAGTTTATATAAAAATTATAAAATTTTGAAGTTTTATTAGAAAATCATAAAATTAAGAAAAATAAAAATAGAGAAAAGACTAATTGTATAATTTAATTAAGAACACATATTTTCTAGAAAACATTTTTAAGTGGTCAAATCTACAAAGTTATTCTTATTAATTATATTCAAGACTAGGGAAATAATATTTATTGCTTATAACAATAATTTAATTTAAGATTAAGACCTCATATATATTTTAATTTGGGGGAAATAATATTTCCTACTTAGAACAATATTATCTAAGAACTCGTATATATTACCTAAATTTCTCACCACTAAATTATTTTTGGTGGTTTAATATTGGCTTAAGGTTAAGAATAATTAACTTAAATATGTTAGTTTTCAAAAATAAATTTTTATATTAATAATATTAAGAAGTGATCTAGATAAGAACAATTTTGATTATAAAGTTCTCTCTTCTTTTGTTGTATTATCTAAATCAATCTTGCTCTCTTTCTCCCATTTTTTTACAGTCATTTTAAATTAGTTTATGCATAATTATAATATATAATTAAGTATTTGTTGAAATTTGTAAATGAAAATATTGTTAAATTTGTATAAGTTCATATTTTCTACTATGGTGAAAGGCATTAAGAACATATGTAAAAATCACGTAATTTTATTTGTATAATAAAAATTTTAAATTTTATAAAAGTGCTTATAGAAGTAGAAACTCCTAATAAATCGATTTTGTATAAATTGATTTATAATGAAATGTCGTTTTTCTTTCTATTAAACCAATTTAAGATAAAACGATTTATATAGTAAGAATAAATAATTTAATTTAAAACGATTTATTATCAAAGAAAGAACTACCCCATTTTCATTTCATGTGTATCATACGTGAAGTGATCCAATTCGTGGGTGCCATGAGTGAAATGGTGCATCTCGTGTATGCCATGGCTGAGGTAACTCATTTCGTGGATGATACAATTGAAATGGCTTGTGTCATGTCGCATGAACCCATTTCGCGGGCACTTCCTATGATATGCTTCCTATTTCTATTTTCGTGTGTGATCCTTGCGAGTTGGCCATGCGTATTTTCAAAAAAATTTCAAACCATGTGCACTTTGGGAATTAATGTATTTTACATGCGCATTTAAAAAAAAGCCATAAAATTGTGTATAATTTATCATTATGAATAATTAATGTGTTTTTCTTGAATATGAATTAATTTTTTTTAATTTTAAGTCACAAATCGGACCTCAAATTTGGAGAAGTAGAAAAATCTGATTACAAATTTAAAGGTCAGATTTATATATTCAAAAAAATTTAAAATAAAAAATCTTAAATCTAACCCACAAATTTATATTAAAAAAATTAAAATCACAAATTTAATCCTCAAATTTGTAATTATCAAAAAAAAAAACACCACAAATTTAAAGATCAAATTTATGATATTCATATAAATAAAAAACACACAAATCCTCCACCTTATTTAAAAATACCACCTTTTACCCCATATTAAAAATACAAAGGGTCCAAAACTTTCCAAATTAAAATTCTATTACTCCAAAACTCTTCTCCTATTTCACTCTTTTCCTTATTTTTCGCATCCCGCCAAATCGAAATTCCATTCCCGCAAAATCTTTCTCACTCAGTTGGTCGCTTTCCGCATCCCTAGCCTACTCTCCCTTTTTTGCCCTTGATCCGAAATCCCACCCTCGTAACTCCCTTGTCTCAACTCTCAGTTAGTTTCTCTAACCTCTACCCTCAACTCCAGCCACCTCTAGCCTTGACGTCCCCAACTCCAGTCTCATCGCCTCCTCCTTACCGGTACATCGTGTCCTCTCATCTCTATCTTGTTGGTTCGTTGCGTCCTTACCCTGATCAACAAGTCTTAGTTTCAGATGGAGATGCTTCAGGTAATAACATTTATTTTGGGTTCTTGTTTATGGCTTTCAATTCCTGATTTATTCTGACTTTGTTCTAGTCTTGAGTTTATTCTTATTTGGATTTTAGGGTTTTTTCTGAGTTTGTATAAGCCAAACCCTAGTCGCTCAGGTCTTTCATATTTTGGCTCTCTGGCCTTCGAAGTTCAACTCTGCCGATGGTCGTTGTGCCGATTGAAGCTCGTTGTGACTTCATTTTCTGTTTTTCTTATTAAAAAAAAATTCAATATCTTCCCAGTTGTATTTCGTCTTCATAATTCAACGTATTTTGTGATCTCTCTTGTTGTGCATGCACCTTTCAGTCCATGTGGTTGTTAATGATACCAGTCTAGGATTGTATTGCTACTTTTATTTAATCTCTAGTTTAAGGAAACTCAATGTTAACTAATGGTGTATACACAACATCAAAGCTTCATGGTCATGGAAATCATTACAAATTTGTCATGTTAATTCTTTGTTTCAAATATATATTAAAGCAAGGTTTGGTCTACATCTTCCTTAGATCTTTTATTGACTTCTTTCTGATCCACAACCTTGACAATTAACACAATTGAAAGGTATACGGGTCACTGTTTTCCCCAGTATCTGGAGTTGATAAAGCAATGAAGTTTTCCACACAAGTGTCTGAGTTAATTCTTACATGGAAACAACAAATGCATCCAACTCAAATGATTCCAAAGATCTACTCCATGTGGAGTTTTGCGTGACATTCTTTTGGATCTTAAATTCATTGATATTTTCTTTTTCTGAACAGCGGTAGTTACAGCACTTACTGAACTGGGCAATGGAAAACCAAGGTTCTATTCAACTCCTGAAATAATTGCTTTCTGCAGAAAATGGCGCCTACCCACAAATCATGTGTGGCTGTTTTCAACAAGGTGAACATTCAAGATCTTTTTTCTTTTACATTAAGCAAATAAATAGAGGATGTGTATTGCTTAGCATATCATAAACGACTTAAATATTTTATTTCTTTCGAATCCAGCTTCAGACTTTGGAGTGGCACTTTAATTCTGGATCATTTCTACTTAAATATGTTTAAATTGAACACCTTTTGTTTTTTGAATCTGTAGTTTTTTGTGTTAATACGGTCTATTAGGTGTATGCTTATTTTATTTAGGAAGTTGCAGAGGTTTGTGACTTTAGCTGTGCTATACTTAATTTTGAATTTTAACTCTGAGAAACTGTTTGGTTCATTTACTGTTCTTGTGAGTCATGATATAAAGGGCCAAGGTGAAATTCTGGAGGGTCTCGTATAGCTCGTCTTGTGAGTCATGATAGTCCAAATCATATATAGAAAATTTTGAAAGAGAATTAGATATGCCAAGGCTCAGGATCATTGAATAATCCCTTTTATGCATAGTACCAATATTTTTATCAAGAGTACCTGAAAATTGGATTTGGGCTATATGCAAATGGGTGGTGTTAGTTTCGGTTTCTTCTTTTTACTATTTTAAAATAATTAAAAGTATTATGTAATTATGAACTTCAATACAGTTAACCAAGTCATGTCTTGATTTTCTTCTGGTAATTTCTTTGGCATTTCTTTTGAAGTACAATAAAGGGAGATGTGCCAGCAGCTGTTAGAAGTTTTTTCTACGGAGGTAAAATTTTGAAAGCCTTTATCATACTCACATATGTCTCATACCTAAGGTGTCAGCCACTAATTCTATGAAACAAGTTAGATCGATTAGTTTTAGTTCTGTTTTTTATAAGATCATATTTAAAATTCTAGTGCATAGGCTTCAATCAGTTATGAATAGACTAATCAGTGACTCTCAAAGTGCTTTTATAAAGGGCAGGTTGATTAGTGATAATGTCCTAATTGCACAGAATTCATGCATTTTCTCAAAAATAGAAGGTAAGTAGATTATGATTTGGCATTAAAGCTGGATATGAGCAGACTTATAATAGGGTGGAATGGAATTTTGTTTAGAAGGTGATGGAGAAGCTAGGTTTCTGTGATCTATGGATAACCTCATGGTTATTTTAAACCATGTAGAGGATTCCGACAAGGTGATCCTTTATCTCCATACCTATTTTTGTTTTGCGCAGAAGGACTTTCCCATCTTCTCCACAGAGAACAGAGGCTGGGAATATAGACTCAATTAGAGGTGTTCGACAATCAATCATCTTTTCTTTGCAGACGATTTAATTCTTTTTAGCAAAGCTTCAGAAGTAAAGTGCCAAAGATTGTTACCGGTCCTACAGACTTACGAAGAAATTGATGGCCAAGGGGTAAACTTGGACAAATCATCATTCTTCTTTAGTAAGAACACACCAATTCTAATCTGAGACAATTTGGCAGAGATCTCCTTGTCCCTCATGTTGACAATCAAAACAAATATGTGTTTACCGGTAGGGGTGGCAAGCGGGGAAGCCCTCCCCGCCCATCCAAAATATAATTATAAATATTGTTTCCAAAGCAAAATAAACATAATCCAAAACATAATTATAAATACGGTTTCTAAAACAAAATAAATATAATCCAAAACACTCAATTTTCATCTTCATTCTCTTGTAAGTTGGATTGGGAGAAGTTGGGTTTTGGTAAAAAAATTGTAAAAATACTCCCTTCCTAAAAAATATTAAGCCTGACAAAGAAGCCCGCCTTGTCAAAGCCTGCGGTTTAAGCCCTAATTTTTCACTCTAGCCTGCCTTTTTTGGCAGGTTATGTAGGCCGGCCCAGCGGGTTTAGGCCCGTTTGCTACCCCTATTTACCTGCAATGATTTAGAGATCAAAGAAAGTAATATTTAACTACATTAAAGATAGGGTGTGTCAGAAGCTCCGCCGCTGGAAGATGGCTCTATTATCTTCTAGTGGACGCGAAGTTCTTATTAAGGCGGTGGCAATGGTGATAACCATATACACACTAAATTGCTTCAAGTTACCGGAGACACTAGTTGAAAATATTTAGAGAGCCATACTCCAATTTTGGTGGCGGCAAAAGGGGGGGGGGACAAAACTTTAAAGATTTGAAGGCTTTTAACCTTGCCATGCTTGCAAAGCAAGGTTGAGGTTAGTTTCTAGACTTAATTCTCTCATCAATAAAGTATTACAGAACAAATATTACAAATATTCAAGCTTCCTAAAAGCAGAGGTTGGTAATAATCCATCATGAGGTTGGATGAGTATTTTCGAGGGCAGAAATGTGCTAGAAAAAGGTATATTATGGGAAGTAGGAAGGGGATTAATCAACATTCGATAGCAATGACTACTAATCTGGAATGGGTTTCACAATTACATCATTTAAATAGAATATGGAACCAAAATTTAATTCAGTCCAATTTCAATCTAGAAGTAGCTATAGCAATAATCAACACTTCAACACCTCGGTTTATGAGATAGAGGATAGAGTTACTTGAAATAATCAACACTTCAACACCTCGGTTTATGAGATAGAGGATAGAGTTACTTGAATGTTGGAGAAAGTGGGCGGCTTCACTGTTGTTTTGGGATACAAAATAGCCTTTAACTTCACTGTTGGCATTGAGGTGGTGGTCGTCGGTGGTTGTCGTTGTTGTTGATGGTGGTGAGCTGCAGGGTGAAGGCGGGGCTGTGGTGGGGTCTGCACGGCCAGCGGAAAGGGGTTGCTATGGCGCGATTTGACGTTGCTACGGAGCACAAGCGGGACGAGGAGATGCTTTGGCGGCATCGACGGGAGGCTAGGCGGCATCGACAGAAGGTTGGGCGGTGTCGGAACGGATGGTGGGGAGGTGCAGCAGCGCTGGGGTGAGTCTACGGCGGCGAGCAAGTTGCCGTGGACCGGATATCGCAAACGGAGAATGAGAGGATCGCAAACGGAGAATGGTAGGTTAGCGTGATATTAGGAGTAATCGGACCAATTGTAATTTGGTTTAATTACTAATCCTTATCTTTTAAATTTCAAAATCTGAAATTAAAAATAATTAATTAATAATTTATTCCATTATTCGCATTGTTTATTTATAATTATCATCGTTTTTTTGTACTTTTTCAAGATCGAAATAAGTGTACTCTGGTTGAAATCTTAAGGTGAACCCATCAGAATTTGACAAATTAGTTATATTTATTAAATTTAAATTTAAAATTTGAATTATTACTAATTATAATTTAACTCTTTTAAACTAAAACTCTAGAATTGTAATCTAATTAAACTCAATATTAAACATATATAGTGTGGTTTTAAAAATACGGATTTAATTGATAATTTGGTTAATCAAAAGAAAATTAGGTAAATTTATATTTTTTTTCTGGAATTCAAATTTCTTTTAAGTGAATTAGTCAACTTATATATCACTAGCACAAAATAATATGTAATTGCATATAACTATTAAAAAATACAGGATACCTAAATGTATAGTATATCTGATTAAAAGAGTATATAACATTGTCATATGAATAAATTCGTATATATACTATAACAATGTACTAAATTAATCTATTTGATAATGAAAATCACTTTTTGCACTTTCAAAATTACTTATTAAATTAATTATTATTTATTTATATATAAATATATTTTGTTTAGTTTAATTTTAATATATATTTTATATTTTATAATCGATTAAGGTCATAGCCTATTTCACGAGATACCTGGAGATACTACCATGGCCATTCATCTGATCTTGTAACCGTCGAATCCCCACGATAACGAGCACTAAATACCAAAAAAACAGTAGTCTCATTTTACTACTTAGCACACTATTAATTTTAGCATCGGAATGTTTGGAAGTTACCCACCAGACCTAATTCTGCACTTAGACTTCTTCAAGTCTTGAGATAGTGACCTCGTTTCGAGCACGAATACTAACATAGTAACATAGTTGATTTGATAATTATATATAATTTTTTAAATTAGTTTTGACCAAAATATTTAATTCTAAAATAAATATAAACATAATTATTGAAAAAAGAAATTATTCACAAAAATGAATGAGAAAAGATAAAACATCTAGTGAACTATAATGATTAAACTAGTAATTAATTCTATGAAGGATAGACTAATTAACGAAACCTCCTTGTTATCTTCTTATGATAATTGGAATGTTTACTGCTATCAAAAGATGGACTTGCCTTGGGACGATATTCCGGTAACAACCTACCAGACTTGTAGCGCACACCACATGCATTGCACAATGTTTTCGGACCCATGGGTCCATTCCTCCATTGAGGAGTTTCCTCTACTTCGCAATGAGCACATCTTTTAGTCTCAAATTTCATATTTTTCCTTGGCTTCCTGTTAATTGTTGTCCTGGACTTTTTCCTTTTTCTACGACCGTTCATATCCATCAACACATACTCATCGTTCTCATCGTCTTTTACGCCAGTATCTTCATGCTTTGACTTAGTTTCCTTTTGTTGGTGAGGAGTAGCCGGTTGATCGAAGCTTTCGCGAAATTGATTCGAGTTGTCATCAACAAAATAATAATTCTGGGGATGTGATGATTGGTAGTCATCATAGTTCTTTAAAGATATTAAATCGTCTTGAAAATTCGGAAACCATTCTAAATCTTCTACCGGATCTAGAGGTACACATAACTGGCTCTCAGATTTTGACAATTCATTGTTGTAATCATAAGAATAAAACTGATCATTCTCTCTTTCATTCTCAAACTCTATCTCCTCGAGAAAAAAGTCTAGAAAGTTATGATCAGAGGCCATCAAGTTAAAGAAGGAACAAATGTATATACTATGATGGATGTGGTGGAAGAGGATGAATATACATCATATAGTGGGGAATAATTGACCAATTAATGGATATTTATAAGTTACCCCATATCTTTATCATGACACCTTGCAACTTTAAAATTAAATTATTTGATGCTATGTTTATCACTTTATCTAGTAACACGGTTTTCTTTCAGACTTTTTGTTAAGTGTTGATTTACCTAAGATATGATTCTATTTACGTTCAAATTTTGTTTAAATTTAAATGGTGCATTATCTTTTTTTTTTTTATCTTTTCGAATCCGGTGCATTATCTTCTTTTATTTTATTTGTTTTAAAAGTTAATTAAAACACATTAAATGTGTATTTTAAAAAAAAAAACATTATGTTACTTTTAAGTATAAGAGTATAGATAAGGCTTACTACATATAGTTAGGGTTAAAATTTAACGGCAAGTTTTACAAAATGTAAAAATTTTCAAAATTAATAATTTTAGTAAAGTAGAAAATCTTAATTCTCAACTAGTATAGTTTTTTAAAAAAGAAAAATTAGGGTTCCAAAATGATCCAAAAAATAATACACCAAAAAATCAGCTTACTTTTTTTTTGGGAGTTAATATGGAGATATTTTAAATATTTTATTTATTGATATAAATAATTTGGACATAATTTATACTTTTATATTTTATTATTTATCTCGTTTAAAGTATAAATGAATTAATTATGAGTGTATCTCGGTTATATGGTAAACGAGATATGAGTATTTATAAATATAAAAATATAATTTTTATCAGTATAAAAATAAAATTTTTAAAATAAAAAATATTAATAATTTAATTTATATGGATTTTAAACATAAAAATCGATATATTCATTACTTTTTAAATCGAATGGAATATTAGAAAATGTTTTAGTCGTATAGTTAAATTAAAAAAAATCAAATATAGGGTATTTCGGTATTTCCATGTTTTACGTTAATTAAACCACCAATCTTCATTCTTTATAATCTATTCAATTTTTTAAATTCTGATATTTTTATTATTTAATTAAAATTAAAATCGTCCAGTATCTTCTAAAAAGATTGGAAGGAACGAAGAACAGAGCACGTGGGATTACAAAGATGTGAAACACAGGAGTGAAATTGGATAAAATATTAGAGGGAGTTAAAAAATATTTATACAATAAATTAAGATTAAAATAAAATTTTAAAATGGAATTAAAACTGAAATTTATATATAATTTACATGTAAAAAATTAAAATGAGGAGGTTTTAAATCTAAATTATGAGAAAGAAAAACTAATAAACGATGGATTTAAATAAGATGAATATTACTATGTCTTCTATAAAATAAATGATAAATTATTTTTTGTAATATATATAATATTTATAATTAAAATTAAGTTGAATATTAACCATAATAATGAGGTATATGTTTTTTATTTTTCTTTCTCTTTCTTGTGATTATTTAAATTTAATTTTGTACCACCAATATAGTGGTGGTGGTAGCTGTTACGGCCAGAGAAATTTTTTTGCATACGTATTCAGCTTGTACAAGTGGCAACATTTGGGCTAACGAGATAGGAGAATCTCTACTATATAGGCACAGCTTCTTCCAACCTTAGCGTATACTCACTGCACCTTCTCCACCCTCTTCTGAATGGTGATAATATCTTCGAAGTTCACTATCTGTCCAATGAAAGTGATTAAATTCTTGTGCATAATTGTCACCTCATCTTGCAAATCCTATTGTCTGCAATTGAATTTGACCTGAACTCCACCTCATCGACAACAATGTCTTTAATCTCATGAGGATCCGAATCTACCATCCCTTAAAACTTGTATTTGACATCATCAACAACAATGTCTTTAACTATATTTATGATTTGAGGATTTGACTTCTATCATCACGGACCATAAGTTTTCCTCTACCTTCAAGTGCATCAGTTGCATTCGTAAAAATCTCATCCACTTCATAAAACTTATCTGGTGAATCAGTTTTAATATATACATCATAAGGGATAATTTACCGTTTATTTGTAGAGAGGGATGATAGAATTCATTTTCAAATAAGTGATACACGATGTATGCCAAATTAAAAAGATTGAGAGTTGAATATTTCTTGTACTCATTATAAATTTAAAACTAAATTTAAATAAAATTTTTATGTACTCTTTTAAGTATTAAAAATTTGGTGATTATTTTAATGGTATTTTTTTAAATAATAATGCATATTTTTCGTTTATTGTGTAAACAAGATCATTATAAATGTATCTCATGTAACATCCTGCACACATGGAAGCTCTACCACGCACAGAACTTTATGCTTAAGTAGTACAATAGAAATGATGTGGTATTACGATTTCTAAAATAAAATATACATTTTTATCTTTACAGTAATACAAATGAGAAGCTCTTGTACACATGGGAGGTCTTATCCTGACATCGCGCCCATATGTTATGTTTAAAAATTTATTTGTTTAGGTGTTGTTACTAAAAATTTTTAGAATTTTATTTATAAATTATAAATTATTATTTATTTAAGTTGTTATTTTTTTAATTTTAAATTAGATTGTTTTATTTAAGTTGTTTTTTTTCAGTAATTATCCTCCAAAATTTAATCTTAGTCACATATTTTTTTCTTCATACATTCATCCCCCTTTTCTCATTTATCATCCACCTATAAATTATAAATTATTTGCTTAAGTTGTTACTTTTTAAATTTTAAATTATGTTTTCCTAGGTTGTTAAATACTTAATTTTTAAAATTTTTGAATTAATTATTTGCTTATGTGTTGTCACTAAAAATTTTTAAAAATTATAAATTATTATTTGCTTAAGTGGTTATTTTTTAAATTTTAAGTTATTTGCTTAGGTTGTTACTTTCTAATTTTAATTTTAATTTATTTGTATATTACTCTTTTGAATTTTAAAGTTTTATTTATAAATTATAAATTATTATATACTTAGGTTGGTCCTTTTTAAATTTAAGTTATTTAATTAGGTTGTTATTTTTTAAATTGTAAGTTGTTCTGCTTAGATAGTTATTTTTTAAATTTTAAATTATTTACAGACTTAAGCTACTAAATTCACATAATTATTGTACGAGTCAACGCAAATTAATTCAAATTTATTCCTAAGCTAATAATGATAATAATTAATAATTATTCAATTAATTTTTGTATAATAATAAGGTACCGATTTAAGTTTGGTGTCATTAATGACCATAATTGTGCATGTTTTGTAGTCTTTGATACAAAGACAAAATAAATATTGAAAAAGAGTTGTGTAAAGATACTTAATTCACTCTTATTGGTAATAATTTTTAATGATAATTTTTATATTTTTTATTATTAATATGTGAAATAATACCATGTAGAAAGGAGATCCATAAGATACATCTACACTTTTACTCAACCTAATTGACAATACCTTCCTCTTTATCGTTGAAGACTAAATATTTGATAATCTACCTTTTTTACCTTCTTATAAAGTTAGAAAAATAACTGATGATGTAGACCTTATAAATAAATTTAGCGAGGCTCACCCTATTCAAATGATAGGTGCAGTTACAATTGTACTTTTTATTAAAAATTAATTAATTTTTTAATTTTTTAGTCATTAGTAGTATTTCATTTATATAAAATAATTAATAATTAATTATAATTTCAAGATGTTGAGTACTCTTGATGGTTTGCTTCCAATCTCAAAGACATATTCAGTCATTGAAAGAGGGGAAATAGAAGGTACAAAGGTAGTTACTCAACAAATATTTTTTTTAAGTTAAAGTCTAATTTTATTCAAAAAAATATTATTAAGTTAAAATAAAATGTGAAAAGAATGTCTTTAATTCAATATAGTATTTTTGTACAGAATTTATTACTTGAATTCTCCAATAAAATAAAATTTAAAAATTAAATAAATATATTTTATTTAAAGATGTTATATTTTTTTATAAATTTATATTATAAATTTTCTTTTAAATTATTATAAAATAAATGACAAAATATTTTTTATTTTTAACGTATTAATTTTTTATTATCACCCTTAATTTATCCAAGCAAATATATAAAATAGATAGTTTATTTATAGCATTATTTTTTTTATCTTTTTATTATATGGGATGTATATGGTAAAATTCCAAAAAAGAGGTCTGCCACATGTTTATATTCTTTTATGGTTCGTTAAAGTTGTCCAATCCTATTCAGTACCCAAAATTATTTAGACATGTGTCTACATATATTATTCATGGATAATGTGGTAGAGAATTTTCAAAATCTCCCTACATAAAAGATGAATACTATACCAAATAGTGGACACCCATCATATAGAAAAGGAGACACCAGAGTTGTTATTGAGAAGAAGAAAGTTCATATGGATAATAAGAATGTGATTCCATTCAATGCATATGTGCTTATGTCTGATCAAGCGCATATTAATGTAGAGTACTACAACAAGTCAAATACTATCAAATATTTGTTCAAGTACATGAGTAAACGTCTAGACAGGTTCAAAGGACGCTTTCAGTTGAGAGGATGTTCAGGTTATTGATGAGATCAAACAATTTTATAGTTGTAGGTATTTATCCGCATGTGAGGCTGTGTGAAAAACTTTAACTTATGATATTCATTAGAGGTGGTTTTCAGTGATGAGGTTAACCTTTCATTTGTTTTGAGAGTAAAATATCATCTTTAAAGATGATGACGATTTTGAGGAGATCATGAAAAAAGAAGAATGAAAATGTACGATATTTTTAACATGGATGGAGACCAACAAATGATTTGAAACTGGGCGAATTTTGAAGTATATTGAGTTTTCAAATCAATTTGTTTATGATAGAGAAGCAACAGAATGGCTTCCACACAAAAGAGGATATTCTATGGGGAGATTAAACTATGTTCCAAGAGGTACAAGTGATATCTACTGTATGAGAATGTTGTTACAGAGAGGTTGCGCAACATATGAATCTATTAAGACAATTAATGAGATTACATATTCTAACTTTCAAGATGCTTGCTATTCCTTGGGATTACTGTGTGACGATAGAGAATTCATTATAGCTATTAATGAGGTAGTTGAACTTGCATCTGGTAATCAATTGAGAAAACTATTTGTGACGCTACTGATATCTAATAGCGTTAGTAAATCAGATCGTGTTTGAAATGCAACTTGGACACTATTAGCTAATGGAATACTATATAAGAGGAGAAAAACGTTGAAAAATCAAAGCATTTCATTAGGTCTTTTTTTTATATCAAGATGGTATTCTCTTATTACTTTTATTTTAATTAATGATATTAATAGTTTTTATTTCGAAATTACTTACTAAATATTCATAAAACTATCATGTGCTTTTGTTAGGACTAAACATGATTGATGACGAATTAAAAAATTTCTACCTTATTGAGATTGAGAAGATACTCAACAACAATGCAAGATCTTTAAGAGACTATCAATCAATGCCATATCCTGAGCCGTGTGATGTTCGTCTTTTTCAAAATAAGTTAATAGAGGATGAGTTAGCATATAACACAAATAAGTTTATTCATACAAACTTATATACAGAACAAAAGATGACTTGTGAGCAAAGGTTAGTATTCAATGAGATACTTAATGCTGTTATTACAAATTCTGGTAATTTTTACTTTGTTTATGGAATGATGGGTGTGGTAAGACATTTATTTGGAATGAAATTTTTTCTGCTATTCGGTTTAGAGAAAAAATAATTTTAAATGTCACATCCAGAGAATTGCATCTTTACTCCTAGCTGGTAGCAGAACGGCTCATTCTAGATTTTCAATACCCATTATAATTACTGATAAATCTACTTGCAACATCAAGCATGGAAGTTTGAAGGCTGAGGTGCTCATCAAAAGTAGCTTAATAATTTTGGATGAAACTCTAGTGCTCAATAAAATGTGCTTTGAAGCACTTGATCGGACGCTCGGGAATTTTATTTCAGTTATTGATCAACAAAGACACATCAACCATTTGGTGATAAGGTTGTGATTTTAGGAGGTGATTTCAAACAAATAATTTCGGTAATTCCAAAAGGGAATAGATATGATATATTGTCATTAGATATTAACTCATCTTATTTGTGGTAATTCTATAATGTTCTGACGCTGCATACGAACATGAGGCTTCTAATGTCTTCGTTGGATAAACATGATGGTAAAATGAACAGATTTCCTAATTAGATACTTGATGTTGGAATTAGAAATATTGGTTCTGCTATTGGTGATGAGTCAGAAGTTAAAATTTTAGATGATTTGCTGATTACAACTACTGATGACTTTCTTTCTCTCGTTTGGTAGACTTTGCATATCCAAATTTGTTGCAAAACATGTCAGATTACATGTATTTTCAAAGTAAGGCAATTCTTACATCCATGCTTGAGAATGTCGAGAAGAAAAATGACTTCGTATTGACAATCTTCTCAGAGATGGAAAAGGAGCATCTAAGTTCTAACACAACATATCAAGCTGATGAGAATAAAGATGTACAACAAGAGTGGTTCACACCAGAGTTCATAAATGACATCAAATGTTCCGGATTACCTAACCACAAGTTGACTTTGAAGACAGGAGTCATTATAATGCTACTGCGAAACATAGACCAGACTTTATGTTTATGCAATGGAACAAGGTTAATAGTTAACGAACTTGGCAACAATGTAATTGGAGCGGCGGTAGTAACCGGTAGAAATATTGGCGACAAAGTGTATATTACAAAAATGAACTTGATCCTTTTAGATTCAGGAATTCCATTTAAGTTCCAATAGAGACAAATTTCCATTAACAATGTGCTTTAACCATCAACAAGAGTCAAGGTCCATTATTATTACGTGTAGGACTTTACTTGTCAAAATTAGTGTTCACCCATGGACAATTTTACATTGCTTTGTCAAGAGTTAAGAGTCGCAGTGGCCTCAAGGTTCTAATTTTGGATGAAGACGACAATCCAAAGTCATCAATAATAAATGTTGTGTTCAAAGAAGTTTTTAATAATATTTAGGTAAGAAAAATAATATTTTCATTTTAATAACATATTATGATTACACTTTTGTACAAATATTTACTGTAGATATAACTAAATTATATATAACCCTACTTTCAGACTTGAAATGAAATGTGTAATAGGAAGCACAACATCATATGCCAATTGCTTTTCTAAAGAGGTTAGTAAAATGCTAGGTTGTCGATAAATTTTCATTAGCCTTTTAATATAAAGTTTAGTATAAAATTGACATAGTACTATTACAGTTATATATGTTCTTATTTTTTTAGGTTTCTTTTCTTATGGTTCAAAAATATTATAGACTTTAAACTGTTCCATTTGCATTTTATTTTGAGTAAAGATAAAACAGCAAATTCAGTACTTTATTATATAATGATGATGATAATGTTATACTAAACTCGAGAAATTTATGATTATAAAATATTATTTTCGATTTACTATGTCAAATTAAAATGTAAGACCGTGCATTACACGAGTTAATACTAGTATATAGTAATAGTTGAAAATAATTTATATCGAGAAGCCTTGAAGGAAGGTTTAAGCAAAATCGTGAAAAGAAAAGCGCAACGCTCACATAACGGAAACTTAAATAGGAAGAAAGTAAAGGTATATGTACATAAGGATTAGAATATTAAAGGTACAAAATATCAAGTTTCGAGCTCGACCTGCGAAACCAATGCCGGCTGGAGAATATCATATACATATGCATATATACATTCCCAAAACAACTCAAAAGACATGACACAAACTCCTATTTTTCCATGAAACCCCTAGGAGGAACAAAAGTAAAGCATATACATAGGAGAAGTCTATACATAACAAAATACAAAAGATAACATCCCGACCTCACTAGGCGACTCGTGTACATGAGACCCCATGTTTTGGGCTGAAAAAGATATTTTTGAATGTTTAACTAATTCATTAGTTTTCCAAACCTTTGTAATTACCATTTGAGATTTCTTAACTTGTATTTAGACTGTTGGGGATGAGCAAGAGTGTATTGGTAGAATAAAAAAGATAGTTTTGTATTTAGAGCCGGAGACTTAGGGTTATAGAGTACTATGGATAGGTTAACTAGAGTGGTTTAGTGAAGTGCTTTGAATTGAATAAAGAGAAGATATCGGAGTGTAAAGGAGATAAAGTTGCATATATATATTTTTAATAATTATAAAACTGATTTTAAAGAAATAATTGTTTCATCTAAGTACTCTTTCTTGAAAGTACGTCCCCAGGAGATGGTGGATGATGATCCCCTTCTTTGTTTCTCCTAGTATTGTAAAATTGCCTCCAGCGAGATGGTGAGAAATTAGGATCTCCTCTTTTGTTGCTCCTAGATATATGAAAACGTACTTGGGTAGACGCAATGATTGTGGTTTCACCCACTTTCTCCAAGTTGGTTAGTATTGAGGCTTCTTGGGTAGATGCAAGGGTGTGGTTCGCCTACTGCTCTGTGTTATGATGATTTGACCTTCCTGGGTAGTAGCAAGGGTGACGGTTCGCCCCACTTGCTCCAGGATGAAAATTATAAATTATTTGCGTCTCATTCCATTGACCCTGCATCGTAAGTGTCGCCAGACACTTATACCTTTCGGGATGAGCTCTCCCCTATGGATATACATATTGAATGATTATGATTTTTGAGCATGGGGATACGTGCACGCATGGACTGTCCAGGATTAGATACCGGACATGTTAGGTTTGACTGGATAACCGACAGATAAGACTCATCAACCATAGGGTAGGCATGCATCATCTGCATAAGTATGTTTTGTTTGAGTGTGCATTGTTTTGATTTGCTTAACTATATAACTCTGCTTATCTGCTACTTGTTCTACTTGCTGTAATTGTACCTCTATCTGTGCTTGCCTTGTTTAATTTGTATGTCTTTGCAACTGAGAGATTCCTCTTGCTAATGGAGGTGACATTGAGAGTAGTTCCACCAATGATTAGGAGGTTTGGGTTGACAGAAGGTGAAGAGTTAGATTAGAGCTAGAATCTCCTAGATAGATTACCGATATTATTGGTTTAGAATAAATTTTTAAGCTTGAACTGAGTGTTGGAATTCTATGAATGTCTCTGGCTTTCTCGAAACCTTATATATTATCTTTGTGGGAACTTTTACCATAATGAGAACCCTTGGTTCTCATTCCATACATATATTGTTGTTTTTCAGATGTAGAACGTGAAGCGCCTTGCTGAGCGTGCTGGATGATCCTTTCAAAAACGAAAATCTACTTTTGTGGGGTTTTATATTATGTGCTTAGCCTTATGTGTGTTCTCTACTGTTGTATAAAATTTGTATTTGTCTTTCTTCGAGGTTGACCTGGAGAATTAGGACTTGTATCTGCATTTTGGGTTGTATATATATTTTTGCCGGTCTTTGCTTTGCAGGTCGAGTCTAGAACTTGATTATACTTATCCGTTAGAATTCTATGTATATCTGTCTTTTGGTTTTCTGTATAAGCTTTCTGCCTTATCGTTTTTCGTGAGCGATGTCTCTTCGGTTTTGATCTGATCATACCCCATTTTCTTTCAAGGTTCCTAGCTATATTATCCTTGTGCAGTTGTGTGCCTCGCCACCTTTGATTTACGGCCTAAACGTAAAGATCTGTGTGGTAAAGTGTTATATTACATCTCATTTATACGGTAAACGAGATACGTGCAAAACAAAATTTGGCTAAACGAGATACGTTCATAATTATCTCGTTTATACTGTAAACGAGATAAATCATGTGATGCAAATTGTTAAATACGCTATAAATTACATATTTTAGTAAATAAAATAATTAAATTATTTACTTAAAAAAGTCCCTAATAATATGTCATGAACTCATAGTATAGTAGGTGCCAAGTGATAGAATGACATGATAAGTTCCTGCCACATGTTACAAAATACGATAAATTAATGTTACATGTCACATAATGATTGGTCAATGTGTCATACCACGCTAAGATATAACCAACCATTTTGATGATTAAAATACCGTTTTGCTATGTGTGCCTTACGGGCATAGATGTTAGACTGTTATGCATATTTTTCGCAGGTCGAAAGTGCCAAAATAAAATACTTAGATTGGTCTAATACCTAAATTATGGAGCGAAATTTACTTCTCTTTGTGAATACCAATTTTATTCGTATTAAAATTCATGCCTTTGATAATGATAAAGAAGAAGAAACTGAACTTTGTAAAAACTCAAAATGAACAATAAAACAATGACTTGAATGATAGTGAAATTAAATTACCGAAAATAAAAATGTTTAGAAAAATAAGGATAAGTTAAAATGTAAAGATTGAAAAGGATAAAAGTTGCTGAATTTAAAGGAAACAAAATGACATTACAAAGAAGGTAAATTGCATGAAAAAAAATACAAAAATAGTAAGGAGAATTGAAAGATATAGAAGGAACCCTTCAAGAAAAACAAAAGACTTATTCAAGAAGTTGCTGGATACGAGTGGATGTTTTGTCTGAAAAGATTCCAACTCTTTCTTTCATCTGCGTCTTGTCAATTTATAGGCCAATACGTCCAATTATCTACTGGCATGTCATTCTTACATTTAGTTTTATTAAATAACTGTTCGCTCCTTAGAGACTGAGACTTTGCCTTCGATTCTGATAACCTTTTTTGACCTTGCTGACCTCTTCTTCCAAACTTTCATTGAGCCTGCCTTTTCGACTTTTGTATTTGTGTCAATCGATTAATAGAGAGCACCTAATCGAGCATGTAATACGCTCCAATCCAAAGATGATTCTAATCTGTAATTGGAAGCTGATCCATAATGTAATATTTTTAGCACCTATCAAAGTTCAATAATTTTTTTGGTTGAAAATATTATTTTTGATATAACAATAGGTTAAATATACCATAAAAAATATTATAATACTATTTATTGCTCTTATCCATTGAAAATGTAAATTTTTTTTGCAATAAACAATATTAAAATATTTTCTTTTATAGTATGCTTAAATTTTAATAGAATATTAAATTTTAACTTCTAAATTTATAATTTTAATTAATAAAAATTGATTTATTTTTGAATATTTTTTATTAAATAAAAAGTTATGTATTTTTTGTTAATTAAATATATTTTAATTATTTGTTTATTATAATTTATATCAATAATTTAAAAATAAAATTTAGAAATTAGGATTTAAATATTAGAATTTAAAATTTTGAATTGAAAATATTTAGATTTTTTATTTAAATTAAATAAAAAATTCAACATATTTGTTGTTTTTATTTAAATAAAAAATTCAACATATTTGTTGTTTTTTATAATTTTTTACATTTTAATAGCAAGTTACTTTTTACATAAGACTGCACTTTTTTTTTTGGGAATGCAATAGCAGTAATGATAAACAAAAATCTAACTCATTCTTAACTAATATAACTTCCAGACAAAATATTAGTTTTGCTTTTTTTTTAATACTTTTTTGCATCATATTCTTTTAGTACTTTTCGTATTCTTGTTTTCAGTACAATTTTAAATTATAATTTTTATTAATTATGATTCTATTATTACTTATAATTAAATTTTTATTTAATTTATTTTTTTTA
>NC_029779.3:46257190-46273010 GCF_000817695.3 Arachis duranensis
TTTGATTTATCTTTTTGAATGGGATTAGTAATTCCTAAGATGAATGGTTATTTGTGCCTTTTTTGTGAAAAAAATAAAGAATAAAATTAATAAAATATATAAAGAACACGATGCATAAACTACAGTTACAAATGTGGGCTGACAATGAAAATCATATCTACCTTCTGAAATATAATATCAATCCGGTTATATAACCAACAAGGATTCTATCAACTCTTGCTTATTTTTGTGTATGGCTGTGTTTAATAAAAGTGTTTTTTTATATATGTCTAATAGAAATATCTTTTTTATGATTATGTTTAATAAAAATATCTTTATAAATATGTTTTGTTTTACATATTAATGCTAATTGTAATTAAAATATAATAATTAATTATTATTGATAATAAATTAACAGATAGTATATTAGTATTTTATACTTTTTCAATATACTTTTTCATTTAAGTTGTGTTTGATAATTATCTACCAAAAATAAAGACACACAAAGATACATGAATACAAAAAACACAAATTTTATGACATACTAAATATCTAAAATAATTTATGAAATTCACACCTTACATCAATTTAGTTTTTGAGATTTTATTGTATTATTTTCATCTTTCAATTGTGACTTAATTAAACGGAGTGATAAGGTAATAAATAATAATCCAATGGTTCAATGTCTTATAAAATTGTGGTGTTAGGAGTAAAAATCAGACCGTTCGATTTTGAGTATACAAATCGAATTCGCCAATTTGCATTTAAAAAATTAAAAAAATTTGGGATACACAAAAAGGAGGGTCCAATAATCAATATTTCTAATGGACACGAACATGAAACAAACGATGCCTTAGTCCAGAAGAGCACAGGTAATAAACAAACGGTGAGTTCTATGGTGCCTAAATTGCCTAACTTCCCTTTTAAAGTAAAAAATAAAATATTTAAAATAAAAAATAAATCATGTAAAATTTATTAAATATTATTTATTTACTTCTTTTAGTAACTTAGGTACAAAGTGATAGACACCATAGCATTCACCTAAACAATAATACAGGTCAGGTTTAAACTTCTCCTTTGTCCAAATGTCTATATACCGTTTATTCAGTTGAGTAGCATTTCCTCAACAAGTTCAACCGCAGGGGGCGATTAAGGTTTGGACACATTGTAATAATAGAATCTATATCTATAAATACAATGAAATTTACACATTAGAAAAAAAAGGAATACAATTTCACCATTCCGCTTTTTCAAACCTTAGAAAAGGGAAAAAGCACACGATGGTCACAACATCCTAGGTGGACCTTAGACGTGGCACCATTCAACCAAGAAGCAAGAGGCCACTATCAGCATGGAATATACACTTATGCTTTTCTCAAATCTAGACAATTTTGGCAACAAGCACTCATTAAAACCTTTCCATTGAACTATGAACAAATATAAGTACAAAATCAAGGAGGGGGCTAGACTATTGCGCCTCTCTTCCAAGACTCCATTTGCACGATCAAAGCAAAGGGTTTTGATAATCTAACCTAGGGAAACAAAATATGTATATAGTGAAACATTTTGCTTCAAAGACGAGTACCGTTAAGAACTGGCTAGTTGAAACTTGAGGAGCGACTCCATCTTCCCTGTAAATAATCCTCCAATGAGACAGTCGGCTCGGTGCTACTGATAGAAACTGCATCATCCTCCACATCCAATAAAGCAAGGTTAAGGTGGGACTGAATATTGGTTGGAACCGATTCCTCATAAAGTCCATCAGGATCCACTGGTGTGTTAACTTCTTGTTCTGCCCACTTCGTCACTTCTTCATCACCTTGCAGAAGTTTCAATATCTGCAATTAAAAAACACGACTGATATTATTAAAAACATTGAAGTTGCACAAAATGGAAACAAGTGAATTTGCACAGATAGAACACTTACAAGACTGATTTGAGGTCGCAATCTAGATGCTCGTCTGATGCAGAGAGTAGCAGCCAAAACCATTCTGTTGATCTGGCAATGGTCATATTCACAGCCTAGGTTTCGATCAAGCAAATGGGATAATTTCCCATCTTTCAGAATTCGTGTAGCCTGTATATTGTCATCAATCACATTGAGATCCAAGAATTAGAATGCATGTCTTGTAGGATGTTGGGTTCTTAATATGTACGCACTTCTTTTGTTTTTACAAATAGTTTTTAGTTCATAACACTGGAAAAACAACTTACCCACATAACAAGGCTCTCCTGGCCCTTTGGACATTCATTGTCAATAGGCTTCTTATTCGAGAGAAGCTCAAGGAGTACAACGCCAAATGCATATACATCAATTTTGTCCGTCACTCTACCATGCATAAAATATTCAGGTGCAAGGTATCTGTAAAAAGAAAAGGTGTTCATACATCAAATCAAATTAAAAGTAAAGGCAACCGAGCCAAAGGAGGAACACGAGGGAATGTTACTTACCCAAAAGTTCCAGCCACATCAGTAGAAGCAACATGGGAAGAAGAAGTTCCCCAACTAGCCAGTCCAAAATCTGAGAGCTGAGTACATGGTACACATGGTTTAAGACTTGGATAAATAAAATGAAGATAAAAAAATTTCAAACGGTAATAAGTGCCTAACCTGCGGCTCAAAATCATCTGAAAGGAGGATATTTGAAGATTTTACATCCCTATGGATCACAGCCTGCGGACAGCCGTTGTGCAGATAGTCCAATGCCTCAGCCACACCCACAGCCACCTTAAACCTCTCTTTCCAACCAAATGCATCAGAGTCTTTCTTATTACCTTTGGTAGAAAGCATAAGGTAAAAAAAGACTGATTAGAGAATGTGAAGATCTATGTAATACCTTGCAGAAAACCCAAGATTTTAAGTATTTACCATGAAGGTTTTCTTCTAGGCTTCCCCTTGATAAAAAATTATAAACCAATAGTAGATGATTTCCCTCGAAACAAAATCCAGATAGAGATATTATATTCTTGTGATCCAAAGTTGTAAGTATCTCAATTTCCTGAACAAACTCCTTCACCACATCTACAGATGGTTTCAAAATCTTCACGGCCAATTCCTTGCCATCTGGAAGATGTCCTCTGTATACATAACTACTTCCACCTCTGCCGACCAAATTTTCTGATTAATGACCGAGTTTATAGAAACTTGTCAGAAGACATGTCAAGAAAATCACAAGAACAAAATCAGGGAAAATGAAAGTCAGAGTAAGCAAGCAAACCAGGTGAAAAGCTAGCTGTTGCAGATGCAAGTTGCTGCAAACTATACGATATACACGAAGACAAGTACTTCTCTCGTAAGCCCTCCAACAATTCTAAAGAAACACTACTCAAGTCACCACAAAGGGAGGGAATAGGAAAGGTGGCAGAAGATCCAAATGGCACAATGGCACCACTCTCTCCATCCAGGGCATAACTGGACTGATCATTGTTCTCAGTAGTACTTGCCTGTTTCTGATCTGGGTGGACTACAGCTGAAAAATGCCAACTGGGATGCCGCAAAGGGCGCTGGAAAACAATTGAGCTTTTCAGTGATGACTTAGAGGTATGCTTTCGGGGGTGGAACACGTGGCGAAGAAACGACCAACCAGGTTTCGACTGATTTGAACCCCTCACCACAATTGAATAACAAGGAGAAGGAGCATCATCAACTTTCTGAATCGGTACTAAAGCCAGAGAATTGTCTTTTTCAGGATCCTCTGGCAAACCTTGCATCAGTTCATTGGTTTCAGAACCCTCTTGTGGTGCCAAAACCGCTGCACAACTCTCACAACTCTTCAAGTTCGAACCATAAGCCACCAACGATTTTAGCAACAATAATGGATCTTCATGTAATTTCTCTGCCATTTTAACAATATTATAGTTTGTATCATTCTCAATTTCTTCTTATAATTTTCCTTTTCCTAACAAAGAGAATGATCAATTCTACATCTCACATAGGCAGAAGATGAAGAGAACAATAATAATAAATCAAAATCATCATACTCATAAAGTTGAAAGAAAATTAACCTTGATCAGAGTGTGCTCTAGAAGCTTCTCTGCTGAACGCAATTTTGCAATTCTTATCAATAGCGAAAACAGAGACACACTTTGGCAATTTCTTTGCGCAGTACTTAGCAACCCACACCGACGACCGGATTGTATGCTGCGTCGCCGAAGTTCCGAGAATCACCGTCTCCACCCCAAACGACGTCGCTTCCTGCACCAGAACCTTCTTCGTTGAAGAGCCTCTACACACTTTCAGTTTCAAATCAATCTGCATTGAAACAGCACGAATTCAGTTCCCAAAACATCTCAACAACCGAAACAGTAACTGCTCGTTTCTAATTATTGTTTTTCTTATAATCGTTTTCAGTTTTCTAGGCAACCAAACATGCGAGTGGGAGAAAATGGAACTGAAACAACGGAGAAACGGACCTGCTTTAAATTGCAGAAACCTTCGTATGCAGCGAGAACGGAATTGAAGGTCTTCACGAGAGATAGCAGCGTTGACGTGCCTTCTGCAACGAGATTCCACGTAACGTTACAAAAACGCAAACGAAGTCGAAGCAAAGAGAGAAAAGAGAGTTACCAGTGATGGTGTCGAGCACGTGGAGTGCAATGACGTGGTCGCCGGGCTCCGCCACCTTAACGAGCGCCCACGTCAGCAATTGCCGGCTCCGAGTATCCAATTTCACTCCGACCAGCACTTTCCGTCCACCGTCGACGGTGGAGGAAGCGGCGTTGTCAACACCGATCAACTTCATCGGAAAACAGGTTTCTCTCTAACTAACTAACAATTTCTTGTATCTCTTTTTTCCTTTGCCTTGGAAACTGTGAGAGAAACGAATGATCAAGTAATGACGAAGTGTCTTGGTTAAGAGAAAGGGAGTGGGAAGATGTTACGGTGCATTGCGGGTGTGTATTTGTGGTGCAGTGGTCGGTGAGAACTTATAAGTAAGATATTTGATCTGGACCGTCCGCTTGACAAATGCTTAATCACAAAGGCAATGATTGTGTATGGCCAAGCGCATGGAGTTTTATTGCGGATCATGTCCGCATTCCACAGTAGTGACAGTACCCACAGTACTCTGTAGAGTGTAGAGCCTTTGTACAACCTTCTATCTTAATTTTTTTCTTATGTTGTTAGTATTTATTTATTTTAGGTATAACTATTCTGTTCAACTTTATAATTTTAATTTTGTAAAATTTTTAATTAGGTTTTTATATATTTTTTAATTAGTTTTTATATCAATTTTTTTAATTAAATTTTTTTTATAATAATTGACTTAATTGTATAGAAATTCAACTAAAAAAAATTAGTATAGGGATTTAAATAAAAGAAAAAAATACAGGGACTTAATTGAAAAAAAATTTGATCTAAAGATCCAATTAAAAAAGATATAAAGACCTAATTAAAAATTTCACAAAACTATAGAGACTAATAGAATAATTAAACTTTTATTTTATCATATACTATTTTTTTTTACTTAAAAATATGTATTCCTAGTATAAAAAAAGTGAAAATTTAAAATAATTAGGATATTCATTAAGAACATAAAATATTATATTTTATAAAAAAATTCCAATTTTATATAGCAAAAGCCAATGCCAATTTGTAAAATTATTATAAATGTTAGGAAAAATCCAAAGAACACGTATAACATAATTAATAATAATAATATATATTAAGAATGGAAACTTTAAATGATTTTAATATATTTAACATAGTTAAAATATAGTGAGAATATAAAAATTAATTTATTTTTTTCTTTAATAAATACTCTTAATTTGTGAACCACATTCTAGATAAATTCAATAATTAGACCCAAAGAATGATTCATTTATTGTGGTTATTTTAATGTTTAAAATTAATGCGACAAATCAATACTTAATTAGACGTTGATATTTATGTATGGCTATCTTAATCTCCCTCTCTCTCTTAATAAAGGCAATCTTAATCCTGAATATAATAGAGAACACCGATTCAAAGTAATAAACAAAATGTACGAAATAAGAATAAGAATTTGGCATTTAATTGGATAAATTATTGTGTTTCCGCAAACTTGTCGTCTAATTAACATTATAATCGAATAAATAATAAATAAATTACACTGTCATTTCCAACCATAAATATTCAAAACATTGATAAATATACCCCAAAAAAAAGTTCTTTATATTTGTTTCGTTTGATTTTTATTTTATTTCAACGTAAATATTGAATTAAACTTATATCAACGATCTCAATTTTAAAAGTAGATACGAGTTTTAAAAAAAAATGAGTTCAATCATAAATTTATTAATTTAATACTAAAATTAATTTTTTTTTCAAAGACATTAAAATAATATATTACAAATAAAAAATGAATTACAACTTGTCCCGCTTAGTTATGCATAAAGACTTAGTAAGTAATAAAATTGGGGTCTTTCAAACTAACTTAAAGGGAGAAAAAATAAAACTAACAGGATAAAGAGATTAGAATTAGACACAATCTCTAATTCATCTTATCTTCCTGCAGCATAAATATAGTGTCTTTCATAGTAAAAATATTCTTTTTCATATGTGAAATTATGTTCATATAAAATATGTCAAATCATATAAGTACATATATACTAATGAAAATTTTTTAAATATATCTAAAACATGAGTGTTCCAAAAATTTTATCCATTAATTTTAATTAATATATATTATATATTTTTTATAATTAAAATTAACGATTAAAATTATTTGAATATTGGTGTTTCAAATCCATTTAAACTTCTTTCGTTGACAATAACATATTGAATTTAAACAAACTTTAAGATGCAATTAAATATAAATTGAAAAAAAATTGCTTAATATAAAGAAAGTGACAAACAAAACTAAAAATTGAATCAAAGAACTAAAATAAAAGAAATAAAAAAAGTAAAATAAATTAATTTCAAATATTAATTTATACTAATATTTTATGATTTCTTTTTGCGCCAATGTGGCTATTAATTCTGTAGAGATTGTGTGATTTTTCATGTTAAAAATTAAAGTATTTTTAAAATTCTTTGACTCTTTATTTGTCATTTTGAGTAGTTATCGGTCTCTTATCCATATTCTAATTTTACTTACTCTTCAAGTTTATTTGTCTATGTTTTATCATACTTTGGTACTCAAATATGGTCCCATATTCTTTTCATCAATTATATTTTCTATATGCTATTTGCATTTAGCTTTGTTCGAGTTAAGATTCATTTTTTACTCTAGTTTAATCATATCAATCAAAAATTGCCTTTTATGTTATTATTAATTATTATGGTCAAAAGAATTATATTGTGTCAAACTTTTGCACTAACAGTATCTATAAAAAATAAATTTCAGTTAACAAAATGAGTTAATTCTAAAAAATATCCAAAATTTTTTAATTCTTTCTTTTAATTTAATCTATTTTAACCATCTCTAATTTCTAAAATAGCGTTTGGTCAAAAGACAGAAACAAAAAGACTGAAACTGAGAGACAAAGACTAAGAGATAGAGATTGAAATAAATCTAAGTATTCTGTTTGCTACAAAGTAGAAGATAGAAATTGAAACAAAAATAAAATTCTAATTTAATTTGTACAAAGGGTAAAATTGAAATTGATTAATTGAAATGAAGGTATTTTAAATATAAAATATTATTAAAGTTTCAGTCTCTATCTTTAAAAACTTTCCCTGTATCTCCACTTTTTGGAGGTACTGAAATACTAAAATTTTAGTACAATCACTGAACCAACAAACATAATACTGAATTCCAATCTTTCAATTTGTGTCTCAATACCTCAAAACAAACGTTAGTTTAATCTTTCATCACTGTCACTATCAAAATTGTATAAGTTAATGATTGATTTTTAATTTAAATCATATATCATATTAACTACAATTTCTCAGCAGAAATGCTTTTCACAAATGAGGACCGAATATAGATTAGATTTTGCAGGATTTAATTAGATCTAAATTTGATTTTAATATTTTATTGGGTCTATTTTAAAAATTCAAAATCAGTTTTAAATTAAATTAAAATAAACTAAATTTAATGAAGTTGATTTGATATATAATTAGTATATATAATTTTGTAATTTATGAATGAAAAATTAATGAAATCTTATCCTTAGAGATTATATTTAATAAATTTTATGTTTAGAAAATAAATTACCCTAAGAATTTAACTTCGATAGACTAAATTTTTTTATATTGTGATCTAATTATATTTGTTCTTTTAGATAATTATTCATATAATAATATAAACCATGATTTTTTTATTTAACATGAAATTGTGTAATTAAATATACGTATAAAATTATTCTATATTACTAATGTATTAAAATTAAATTTTTATTTAAAAAAATATTAATTAAATATTAAATAATATTTTTTAATAATTTTATGGTAATATATATTTTAATTATAAAATAGAATTTAATTTTGAGGTATTAACAGTGTAAAATATTTTATACCGTGATATAATTACATTTGTCTTACGTATTCTTTTAAATGACTATTCATTCGGTCAATATAAAAAATAATTATTTTTACATTACGTAATTAGATACACTTATAAAACTATTTTACAGTGATAATATATCAAAATTAAATTCTATAAAATGTGATTTTAGACTGAACCATCAAAGGTATGCTTCAAACGATACGGAGCGGGTCGGATTTTAAATAATCAAACACCAAATAACGAATAATTCCTAATATTAGTAGACGAACTTAGAAATGTGTCGTGCTATAATAAAAAAAATAACATGTATAATAAATACCAAAAAAATGTAATACATATTTTTTTGAAAACTTAATTACTTTTTACCCAATTTTATTCTTCAAGGAAGAAATTTAAATTCGAAATGGAGGTCTCTTTCTTACCCCGTGTTCCAACTACCTTTGACGAAAATATAATTGATTTAAGGGTTATGTTACGTGTAAACTAAAATTAGCTACTAAAATCAGCCATCAATATAAAATACATGTTAGAATATAAATATATATTAAAAATAAATTAAACTACATATATATTTATATTGATGACTAATTTTAGTATACAAATAACATTTTTCTTGATTTAATCCATTGGAAATGTAATGTCACTTTACTAAATTAGGTAGCTCTTGGCCCATTGCATCGAAGATCCTTTTTCAAGTTCTCCTTAATAATTTGATAATATATCCATGTCAATGTCATCCTAAATTCAGCGTGCTGAGTACAAACTTGTAAATATTACCATGACATTTATTTAATATACAATGAACGCAACCTCACTAAAAAAAGACACACAAATAGGTTAAAATTGTATAACTAACATCAAAGTATTATTACGTGCATATCAAGAAAATGTGGCATGGAAAAAACCATGTTTGTGAAGAAATGGAAATAGAGAATATATACTATTCCAAGTGAAGAGTGGTCTCTAGATAGAAAGTGATCATGAACACTAACTTGCCACCACTTGTTTTTGTTAATTGGAGAAGGGACCCATGTAAAACTAGCCGTTCTAAAAGCGAATCAAAGGCAAATATTTGTGTGGGGGAGAACAGGGATTGCTTATGCAATTAGTTATACCCTTGAAGAAAAAATAAATTAAAAGTTTGATTATTTTTTTTCAAAACAATCAATTATCTTTAAATTGAGTATTCATTTGTAATCATGTTCATTCAGCCGGTGTTGGATAACTCATCACAACATATTTATTTGGGTAAAGTACTAAATTAGTCCTTTATGTTTGGACATAATCCTATTTTGGTCTTTAAGGTTTAAAGTGTCCTATTTGAATCCAAAAAAGTTTCATTTAGCTTCAATTTAGTCCCACCGTGAGGTCAAAGATAAATAATTAACAAAATGTCCTACATGACAGCAGTATAAGAACAAGGTCGATAATTTGGAGAATAAATACAAACTCCAGACGCATAAAATCAACAGTAGATGCATCAATACATGTATTTAACATTTTTTTTAGTTTTATAGAAAATATTTCATTTTAATTATAAGAAAAATGATAAATAAATGTATTGATGAATCAACGGTTGATTTTGTACCTCTAGAGCTTGTACTTATTCTCTAGATTATCGACCTTGTTCTTATACTACTGTCATGTAGAACATTTCATTAATTATTTATTTTTGACTTCCGGTGGGACTAAATTGAAACTAAATGAAACTTTTTTAAATTCAAATAGGACACTTTAAACCTTAAAGACCAAAATAAAATTACGCCCAAACGTAGGGGACCAATTTAATACTTTACCCTATTTATTTTTTATGATCTAGTTTTAGAAATGTGTAATGGCTGTTAAATGATGGAATATATAAAAGTTAAAGATGGTTTGACAAATAAAATACAATAACTTTTGATGATCTCTTAGTGTACACTCATTATGGAATACAAAACAATATAAATTAAATAAAATAAACGAATAAATCTGTCATATATATAATGTGACTTACGTGATATATATTCCATGTAAATGTCATGATGATAACAATGTTGGGGACAATAACTATGTTGGCGTAAAAGATTAAAATACTAACAGATTAGTTCTGAAAAATATTTAGTATATAGTAATGTACTTGGAACTAATTTGTTAAATACATCTTTGGGGATACATTTTAATAATTGGGATATTTTCATTTTGAGAGAATAAGGATTAATTATGAACATATTGATATTTTGGAATCAAATTGGTGTTACAAATACTAATGGGAGATATGTGAATAAAATAATTTTTAATGATCACCATATAAAAAATCAATTCAAACAAAACAGATTTATCAGATGCCATTCCATGTTTCTATCCAAAGTTTTCAACCCAACAATGGGATTAAGATGAGGTTACTTTCCCCCCTCATGCCAACTAATAAGACGAGATTGCTTTGATTCTCGTTTACTAACTCTATATGGAACACCTCAACTATGCTCTTTATTTTATAGTAAAATTAAAATAAAGTGAAATATTTATTTGTTTAATTCGGTGTTGGAAGTGGGCACATGTAGCGGGATATTATTCGTTCTCTGTTAATGTAGGTAAATCATGTACATAAGTGCCTAACATGGGGGTGGTGGTGGAAGTTTTCATTGCATGGCTTCTCCATGTGTTGAAAATTCCATGCCCCACTATTAAAGTCAAGCTTAAAATAATTAAAAGCAAGAGAACCTTTTGTTGTAGAGGATACAGACGGTAAAGGAAAATCTAAAAATATTCTTGCAATAAGAACACACGGAAATACTTTATGCCCTTTCTGGTAGAAAAGTATTCAATACATACCCACTACCCTTTTGCAATATGGTTGAAATTTAATTCTTTGAAGCCAATGGGCCATTACTTTTGTCGCTTTTTCAGGCTATATAATATTAATAATATGGCAATTTACTTCTATCCCTTCTGCGAAGAATCAATGATTTCTTTAGACAACCGTTTAGGATGCTGAGAAATTGTGTAAGCATTGGAATTGATTGATTATGTTAATCTAAACAAACATGGATCATCCAGTCACACATGCAGCAAGTAGCTGTCCAAAACCAATGTTTGTATCCTATTATTATTGAAATTAAAATAGATTAAAATCAATTAAAAAAAAAGAATAAGGCACGTCTTAAAAAGTGAAATAAATTATCCTACAAGACAGATAACAAAGTTATATTGTGGTTTGTGACGCTCGAAAAGTTGAATTGTCAATTCATCCATGTCAAGTTGTCACTACTTAAGAAACAGCCAGCATCTTTGTATTTATTTATCGAAAGATGATTGCGCACGATTAACGGTGACCCATGTAAATGGCTTTAGAAAGATTATACCCCAAGCCCGAACTGCTAAACCATATCGATGGAAGCCTAAGAATAAAATAAAAATAAAAATAAAAATAAAAGAGAGAGAGAGAGAAAAGGGAGCGAAGATTATAGGCTAATTTTTTTTATATTGATTAAATGTGCATTAATACGTTAATCAAAGTTTGAATGTTTTTCTTTGATATGACATTCTTTTTAAATTGATAGTAATTAAATCCGACCGTTCAATTTATTTAAAGATGAAAAACAAACTATAAATTGGTTCGATTTGTATTTTTATAAATTTTTTGTTTTTAGAAACAAAAATAGCAGAGTACAATTTTAATGTAATTTTTTATTTTCAAAAAACACAAATCGAACTGATTTAAATATTAAAACTTTTTTAATTTTCAAAATCATTCGTTTGCTTTTTTTTATCGAAGATAAAAAGATTCGAACTCACAAACTCTTAGATGAGTATGAAAAAATTATGTCATTTAAACTATAATTTATTGACAAAATCACTCGTTTGTTAAAAAAGTTAAAAATTACAAAGAAATCGGAGGCATCCATTTATTAAATCCACAACAGTATATATCACATCTCTTTCCACACCATTTTATGATACACAACCCTGTAACATAGGAAAAATAATAAGCAAAGATTATACCCCAAACATTTTTAAAGATACAACTCAGTACTCAACCTTTTTCTTATTTACTATACAGTATACACTAGTTTTGTTAAAAACTGAGGAAAAAACATATTTTCACACTCAGCTATACAAATCAATTTACATCTAATTAAAATTCGAGCAATGTTAGGGGCCAGCAATATTTGTAATTGGTAGCCATCAACTAACCATTAATAATGATTTGATGGTGTAAGATTGGTATGAGATTTCATCCAATGGTTCATCTTTTTCTGCTGGTTACATGTTGGCCAAAATGCAATAAAATTGCTGGTCCCTAAACTTTTTCTTAAAATTCAGGGTTAAAAAAATAATGATTCAGAATCCTAATTCATCTTCTTAATTATACTTGTTCATACCCTGACCCAATGATAAAGGCCCGGGTCCAATTAAAAGGCCTAATCTAAAGGATTAAGCCTAGCTAAGTACTGACCTCCACGTAAGAAGTCGGTATCAACCACGACTTGGTCTGAAGAAGTCGGATGTGAGGTTAGCTGGCAGATAAGTACTCATTCAAATGAGTAACCGCCCCTAAAATCTCTCTAACCGCTTCATAAAGCCATATCGTAACCTCCCCAAGATAATGGGGACGGTTAATACCCTAAAGATACGGCACTACTCCAACGGTGGTTATTGGCTCCCCACTATAAATACACTGACACTCCTCAGGTATCTCTAAGTCCAATACTCTCTAGACCTGCTCACACTCTTGCTAACTTAGGCATCGGAGTGTCTTTGCAGGTACCACCCCCCCATTCACCTCACTCGAACAAGTCGGACGGAGTCTCCCGAGTTGCTGATCCACCCGGAGTCCTCCTCCTTCATACATTTGGGCCACCTAGCGCCATCCATCTATTTTAATCTCCGGTTACCCACCGTAACATTGGCGCCGTTGCCGGGGACCCGAGAGATCATCCCTTGATGGCAGACAGATCCCACGAAGAAGGCCATGTCGAAACAGATTCTGAACACGAGAATCTGGACATGAGCAATAACGACGCGGATCAAGCCCTACAACAGGAAGATAACAATCAACACAGAGAGGGTACCTCCGGAGTGAAGAACCCGAAGGAAAATTCCTCAGATGGGCGCGAATCAGAGAAAGGCGGATCAGCCCACGTTGTTGAACTAATGGGATTAGTCCACAGTCGCCTGGAACAATTGGAGCAAGAGCGGGAGAAACAAAAGGAAACTGAAAGGTACCTTAAAGAGGAGATGGAGCGGCGAAAAGAGTTAGAAAGAAAACTCTTACAGCTAGAATCCTCCCTCAAAAGTCACAACTCCTGCGACGAACAAGAAAACCAACTTTTGGGCGGAGAAGATCCTTTCAACGAGGACATAATGAGGGCAAAAGTTTCGAGGAACTTCAAAAGCCCTGATATGGACCTCTATGATGGAACCACGGATCCAAAGCATCATCTAAGCAACTTCAAAAGTCGGATGTATCTGGCTGACGCCTCCGACGCTACGAGATGCAAGGCTTTCCCGACCACTTTATCGAAAGCAGCGATGAAGTGGTTCGATAGCCTTCCCCCGAGATCGATCACTAGCTTTGAAGACCTCTCAAGGAAATTTCTGATGAGGTTCTCAATTCAGAAAGATAAGGTAAAACATGCACCGAGCCTCCTGGGAATAAAACAGGAGGTCGGAGAATCTCTGCGAGCCTATATGGAAAGGTTCAACAAAGCATGTTTAGAAATCCAAGACCTGCCCACAGAGGCAGTCATAATGGGGTTAGTCAATGGACTTAGAGAAGGTCCCTTCTCACAGTCCATATCTAAAAGACACCCCGTTTCTCTAAGTGATGTACAAGAAAGAGCTGAAAAGTACATCAATATGGAGGAGAATGCCAAATTAAGGGACCTGAGTTGGCGACCTGGACCCCTTCCCTCAACTAAAGAGAAGGAAAGGGAAGCCAGGAAAAAGGAAGAACTTGGTCTCGAGAGGCCCAGGAAATATCACTCTTATACTCCTCTAAAAACTTCTATAGTGGATGTATATAGAGAGATTTGCCACATTGAAAGGCTGCCACCCCCTAGACCTATTAAAAATAAAAAAGGGGGAAGCCGCAGCGATTATTGCGAGTACCATAAAATATATGGTCACTCCACCAACGACTGTTACGACCTCAAAAATGTGATAGAAAAGCTGGCCAGAGAAGGTCGGCTTGACAGATATCTCATGGAAAGGTCGGACACCCATGGAAAGAGAAAGCGAGATGATATGGATAGAAGAGATCCACCGCCGCAGACTCCAGAGAGACATATCCATATGATCTCAGGAGGATTTGCGGGAGGGGGGCTCACTAAATCCTCTCGCAAAAGACATCTCAAAAGAGTATACCAGGTCGGGGAGGAGTCACCCGACCTCCCCACTATCTCGTTCACAAAAGAAGATGGGCAAGGGATAATCCACGGGCACGATGATCCCGTGGTGATAACTATGATCCTAGCCAACGCCCATCTCCACAGAACCCTAGTAGACCAAGGAAGCTCGGCGGACATCCTTTTCAAGCCCGCCTTCGACAAGCTAGGGTTAGATGAAAAAGAGTTGAGAGCCTACCCCGACACCCTATATGGATTAGGAGATACGCCGATAAAACCACTGGGATTCTTGCCCCTTCACACCACTTTTGGAAGAGGGAAAAAATCAAGGACTCTGAGCATAGACTTCATAGTCATCGATGAAGGGTCAGCCTACAATGCCTTAATTGGCAGGACTACCCTTAATCGCCTTGGAGCAGTGGTATCCACTCCCCACCTTTGCATGAAATTTCCGACTCCAGGAGGAATAGCAACGGTGAGGGGAGATCAAAAGTTGGCAAGAAAGTGCTACAACGAAAGCCTAAATCTAAGAGGAAAGGGCAAGAAGTCCACACCATAGAGCTAGGCGGCACAAGGACTAGAGAAGAGCTGCGACCCCAACCGGGAGGAAAAACCGAGGAGATACAAGTCGGTGAGGAGGAAGGAAAAAACACTTACATAGGAGCCAACCTAGGGGAAACCCTAAAACAAAGGTTGGGTGAACTCCTAAGAGCTAATTCTGACCTCTTCGCATGGAAGGCTTCCGACATGCCCGAGATTGATCCCGAGCTCATGTCCCACAGGCTCTCGGTTTACCCAGGGTCCCGACCTGTACAACAAAGAAGACGCAAGCTCGGCCCGGAACGAGCCTTAATAGTAGAAGAGCAAATACAGGCGCTCCTGGAAGCCGGCTTTATTAAAGAGGTCAAATACCCAACATGGCTAGCCAATGTGGTGCTAGTCAAAAAATAGAATGGTAAATGGAGAATGTGCGTCGACTATACCGACTTGAATAAGGCGTGTCCTAAGGACCCTTATCCCCTACCAAGTATTGATACCCTGGTGGATTCCAGCTCGGGGTACCAATACTTATCATTCATGGACG
>NC_029779.3:46273599-46274204 GCF_000817695.3 Arachis duranensis
AAGTTTGCCTACTCCTTAGTGATAGCCTCTCGAAGGCTACGACCTTACTTTCAGGCTCACACAATAAGAGTCCGCACAAACCAACCCATGAAGCAAATCCTCTAAAAGACGGATATTGCAGGGAGAATGGTTCAATGGGCGATAGAGCTCTCCGAGTTCGATTTGAGATACGAAACTCGGACAGCAATCAAAGCTCAATGCCTCGCCGACTTCGTGGCAGAATATGCAGGAGATCAAGAGGAAAATCCGACTACATGGGAACTCTATGTAGATGGATCCTCCAACAAAACAGGGAGCGGCGCAGGCATAATATTGGTAGATGAAAGAGGAACCCAGATAGAGGTTTCCTTAAAATTTGAATTTCCGGCTTCAAACAATCAGGCAGAATATGAAGCCTTGATAGCCGGATTAAAGTTAGCAGAAGAAGTCGGTGCTACAAAGGTATTGATATACAGCGACTCACAGGTGGTGACCTCCCAAATAAGCGGAGAATATCAGGCAAAGGACCCTAATATGAAGAGGTACTTGGAAAAAACCTTGGAGCACCTAGGGCGCTTTGCAGAAACCGAGGTTAAACACATAACTCGGGATCTAAATAGCAGAGC
>NC_029779.3:46274580-46324758 GCF_000817695.3 Arachis duranensis
TTGTTAGGTCCTTTTCCCCAAGCGCCAGGACAAGTCAAATACTTGATCGTGGGAATAGACTACTTCACAAAGTGGATAGAAGCAGAACCATTAGCTACTATCACCGCCCAAAGAAGTCGCAGGTTCCTTTACAAAAATATCATCACAAGATATGGGATACCTTATTCCATTACTACGGATAACGGAACCTAATTCACCGACGCCACTTTCCGAAGCTTAGTAGCCAGTATGAAAATAAAGCATCAGTTCACCTCGGTGGAACACCCACAAGCGAATGGGCAAGCCGAGGCAGCCAACAAGGTCATACTGGCAGGATTAAAGAAGAGATTACAGGAAGCAAAGGGAGCTTGGGCTGAAGAGCTCCCTCAGGTGCTACGGGCTTATAGGACAACCCCCCAATCCGCCACAGGAGAAACACCTTTCCGACTAGTCTATGGCATAGAAGCCATGATTCCAATAGAAATCAATGAGCAAAGCCCAAGGGTAATTCTCCATGACGAGGTCGGAAATATACAGGGACACAAAGAGGAGCTCGACCTGCTCCCCGAAGTCTGAGAAGGTGCCCAAATAAAAGAAGCGGCATTGAAACAAAGGATGACTGCTAGGTACAACAAGAAAGTCATCCGAAGAACATTTACCCTAAACGACTTGGTCTTAATCAGAAACGACATTGGAGTCAACAAGTCAGGAGAAGGAAAGCTCGCCGCAAATTGGAAGGGGCCATACAAAATCAAGGAAGTGTTAGGGAAAGGTTATTATAAAGTAACCGACCTGAATGGCACTGAGCTACCAAGGTCGTGGCATGCTTGTAATTTGAAAAGGTACTACAGTTAAAAGCGAACTCTACTCCCTGATGTACTCTTTTCCCAACTTCATGATTTTTTCCCAAAAGGGTTTTTTCTGGAGAAGGGTTTTTAACGAGGCATCATAGTAGAGACTAAGGGAAAATAGGCTATCAAGACCCTTAGTAGCAAGAAGGTACCCTCCCAATTAATAAAGATCTTTTTCATTTACAATATCTCTTATAATATCCTTCTTTATTTTTTCTAAGTTTTTCTACGAAACGCGCCGACTTAAGCTCGACAAAACGTGAAAATCTCATGAACCGACCTAGATGGTCGTCAGGATAAAACGACGAGGTACAAGTTGGCGTAAAGAGGTTATATGAGTTGATCGTAAAAACTCGGGAACGATCCGACCCTTAAGTCGAAACGAGAACCCGAGTGAAACGAACTCGGAAACATTCCGAGTAGATGAAAAACGCATCACAAAAATAACCTAAGTCATAAAAACTCACTAAAGCAAAGTTGAGTATAAAGGATAACAAAAGAGATTGGGAAACCTGGAAAAAGTTTAAAGGCTGCATAAAAGCCCTTGAACGAAAAAGGCTCGAGAAAACAACGCAAGCCAACAAAAAGGTTTTTCCGAAAAGATCAAAAATATCGAAAACAGAAAAGCATGCGCACACAAGGTAACTTAGAACCCTTATCCAAAAAAGGGCATTTATTTTTCTACACCCTTGTTTAAAAAGGGCACTCGCCAGGAATATTTTGTTTACGGCCCTAAAAGGCCAAAAGAAATCGTTCTCACAACCACCAACACAAATAAGTTTAAAAAAGGGGGGGACCCACAGGTCGGGCCCCCATATAGCCATAAAAAGTATAAAGTCATTTTTTCAAAGGAGTAGAGGAATCACCACCGCCAGAATCAGGAGGAGCGCCACCAGGACCAGGAAGAGGAGCTGAAGAGGAAGTCGGAGCAACGGTTGAAGAACTCGGAGCATCTTTGGAACGAGGAGGAGACTCAATAATCCTCTGCCCCCGAGTCTTCAGATCCGACTCAGAAACAACCTCGGGGACAGGAGGATCAACGATGGCGCCATCAATAACTACCTTGTCGGGATGTAGAGGAGAAAGATCCAAGTCGGGAGCAATAACTCTGACTTGCTCCAGGAAAATTCTCCAAGACTCCTCGGCCCCATCGGCAATAGAGTCCTCCAACTCGGCATAAGCGTTCCGAGAGTTCATCAAATCCTTCCTCACAGCCACCATATCTCTAAATAAACTTTGGTAACTTTCCTGGGCTGCCTTCCTCAAATTCGCCTCCATAGTACATTGGGCTTGCAGCTGGCTCTCCTTCTCCCGAAGGTTATCTCTCTCCTCCCTCAATTTATCTCTCTCCTCCTTCAACTCCCTCTCATGTTTTTGAAAAACAAGAAGTCCCCCCTCCAACTCCTCAACCTTCGAGGTTGCCCCCAAAGAGCTGAGGGGAGTCTTCTCGAAGATGTCCAAAAGTTTGCCACAAACACTCGCCGCCCTAAAACTCTCCTCGGCCAGAGTGGTGAGGTGGTTCCGAACAGAAACATCATCCATATTTATAAAAGGATAGATGTTCTTTCGGACGAATGCAAGAGCATCCGCCTTAACCCCACCATCCAAAGAAGAGCCAGACTCTGAAGTCTTGCGCTTCTTCTTCTCTGGCTCGGGAAGAAGTTGGGCAGAAGGGAGTGGCCGAGACAAGGTTGAAGAGGAAATTATAATGGGTTGAGAGGGAGTCGAAGAGGAGATTATAATAGGTTGAGAGGGAGTACCCACAGCCCTAGGAGGAGGAGGAGGAGGAGGAGAGGTGATTGCCCTGGCACCACCGGACCTAGCCCGGGACTTCGCTTTAGCCTCCTGGACCCTCTGGTAGGACTCCTGAGCATTCTTCTTTGCCATATCTACAAAAGAAACAACTAACAAAAGTTACCAGTCGGTAAAACACAAGTCAACAGAAACAACTCGGAAATAAGAAATGCATGCACTACCTAGGTGAGATTGAACAAAAGTCGGCGTTCCCTGGAGGATTTTCCTAGTATCCAAGTATGGGGCCCTCCCCCACGCTTCTCGGAAAAACCCCACAACGGCCGCCTCCACCTCGTCTAGGTCATCTAGACCATACTTCTCACAAGGGGAGGCCTCTAGCTAATAAAGGGGGAAGCGAGGGGAAGAGTGCTCATCAAGGAAGAAGGGGTGGTGACCCTCTACGGCTTGAACTTTGAAAAAGTAGTTTTTGAAGTCATGAAAAGATTCGTCGAAAAGGGTGAAAATCCTCCGACCTTGTATGGCTCGGAAGGATACCCACTGCTGTTTGTTGTTTAGCCCACTAAAGGGCTTAGTCATATGAAAAAGAAAGAAGAAAATCCTCAAAGAGGTCGGAAAGTCCAGAGCGTGGCTAATAAACTGATAGATCTTCAAAAAACCCCAAGAATTGGGGTGAAGTTGAGTAGGGGCAACTCTACAGTGGTGCAAAACAGATATCTCGAAATCTGAGAAAGGAAGAAAAACACCCAAGCGGGTGATCATACATTCATACATAAAGAAAAAATGAGGGGCCGCCTCATTAACTCTCCCAAAACAAACCCGGTCTTCCGGACCCGGGATTATCAGTTCATATTTTGGCTCGTCCTCCTCCGAAGTACAGAGCCTGTGATGAGTACGAAGATGAGTGATAAACTCAGCATCGACCAACGGTTCCTCCCCAAGGACCGTAACATCAACCCACTGAGAAAGAACGTCTACGGAAGCCATTTTTTATATATAAAGAAAAGTGGCAGAAACCTACAAAAGGAAAAAAGAAAAGGAAAATCAAAAAACACGGCCCCTAGAGAGGAGAGATACGAAGCTAGAATCTACAGACCAACCTATCCACACACATAAAACACAGCATGCAAACATAAGGCATGACATGGAAGAAATGAAACTAACCTTTATCCGAGAAATGAAGGTTGGAGAAAACAGAAATCTTCGAACACAAGAATACAGCACGAGCAAGGAAAGAAGAAGTTTGAAAGATTGCAGAAACGGAAAAACGAAAGAGAGGGAAAGCATTTATAAATACGCTAAGGGGCATAATGGTAAAAACGAGACAGTCATTAATGTGATTGCACCGTTACCAAAGCCCTCAATCCCTAAACGCTTCCCCAACGGACATGACGCTTGAGTTGACGTAACTGTCAGAAACAAAAGGTCGCGAAAATCACGTCGGTTTCTAAGACCCATGTTTCCTCCAAGCAAGTCGACTACAAACCCGAGTTAAGTACTTGAACCCAAACTTTAAAGAAAATTTGGGCTCAAGTAGGGGCACTGTTCATACCCTGGCCCAATGATAAAGGCCCGGGTCCAATTAAAAGGCCTAATCTAAAGGATTAAGCCTAGCTAAGTACTGACCTCCACGTAAGAAGTCGGTATCAACCACGACTTGGTCTGAAGAAGTCGGATGTGAGGTTAGCTGGCAGATAAGTACTCATTCAAATGAGTAACCGCCCCTAAAATCTCTCTAACCGCTTCATAAAGCCATATCGTAACCTCCCCAAGATAATGGGGACGGTTAATACCCTAAAGATACGGCACTACTCCAACGGTGGTTATTGGCTCCCCACTATAAATACACTGACACCCCTCAAGTATCTCTAAGTCCAATACTCTCTAGACCTGCTCACACTCTTGCTAACTTAGGCATCGGAGTGTCTTTGCAGGTACCACCCCCCCATTCACCTCACTCGAACAAGTCGGACGAAGTCTCCCGAGTTGTTGATCCACCCGGAGTCCTCCTCCTTCATACATTTGGGCCACCTAGCGCCATCCATCTATTTTAATCTCCGGTTACCCACCGTAACAATACTCATACTTAAAAAAGTAAAAAAAAAAAATTCAAATATATATTATCTTTTAAAAACATCAAAAAGATAAAAAAAAATTCAAAATTTTTTATTTAAAATTAAGAAGATGGGTTAAGACTCCCAATGATTTTTCTAGAAAAGTACATAACTTAAAGCATACCAGCCTATGGTATCTATATAAACATGGAAACAATACATGCGTAACCATTTTCATTTTGAGCTAATCTAGCACATTCTTTTTTTCCTTCTAATTTTTATTGTGTAAAAAAAACTAATTATTTATTTCCAATTTTGAGGGCGATTATGCCTATCATGATAAAATATATGCAATCAAATATGACACAAAAAAGAATGCAATCAAAGATTCGTTAGAACTTCAAAGTTAAAGAGAGTCAAATTCGTCAAAATAACTAGCTTAATCGGAACTAGCTTATTCAGAACAAAAAGTGAAAAGGCTTAAAATATTCGATTATGTACAGAATAATTCAACGGATCAGAACCTGCTGAAGTATAATAGAATTAGTTTAATTAGACCCAATTTCCAAAGAATATATCAATATCTAATTCACCAAAGAGAGAATTTCTCGACATCTTGATATATTGACGGAGAAAATTAAGACATAATGTAGGGTTATCCGTACTGAGTATTATGAATGATCACCCCCGCGTTATGTTCAGTCAAACAATTGTTTCAATATCAGCCTCGCACATGATCCTGCAGGTTTACAAAATGGCTTGTTTCGTTACAACCAAAACCCGCCATGTGCTAAGACTTAACATACGGTGATTGTGTTTTATGAAGTTGAAAATGATTGTCTATTTGAGTCAAACCATTAAAGACACACAGAACCTGTTGATGCAAATGGAACAATGATATAATCTATTATAATACTACTGTATAGCTTTATAATTAATGTCACTGTTGTGAATGTGAAATCTCACCCCCTATACAAAAAAATGAGCAGTGAGAGCAGCATACATTGAGCCTCGACAAAAGCTTAAAGTAGCCTACCCACGAAAAATCAGTAACAGATTAAGCCAATGCATGCATCTACGGGATCTGTGCAATTATGTTGTGCAAAATAAATAAATAAAAGAGTAAAAATATCAATGCATTATTATAAAAGCTACAAGTGTACAAATCAAACCATTTTTTTGCCCTAGGATAGCGACATCTACTTCATATTTTAATTTTATTGCTTAAATAATTTGATCATGATAATATAATGTGGGGAAGGTCAAGGTTAAGGGCAAAGGTAGGAAATTAATGTTCAAATAATAGACATCCATCTTATGCAATACCCAAATAAAATCCAATTGAAACTAATTCTTTAACGATTTATTTGTTTTGCATAAGCAGATACTCAGGCATAAGCTCCTTTATGACCAAAATAATAATAGTATAACTGAGTTGTGGGACATCGGTTTTATTAGCAAAAAAATTGCAACATTAATTTAGGGGAAATTAATTTAGTCTTAAAAGTAATTGTTGGTACACCAATTTGATGCTCGATAGATTTGTAACATCATTGTAATTTTCAGAAGGTTAAAACTCATTTCAAGTTAATTCTAATGTCTTTTAATATTTTCTGCTAGAAATGTTTTTTAATTTCCAGAGAACCAAGCTGATTTCAAGGATCATATTGATGCCCCACTCCCACAAACTCTTCGTCTTGCCAAATAAATAGTGGGAAAAAAAATGACAGTTAATAACGGCATTTTTGGACCTGTATAAGTAATAATTGTTGGTATTACATACTTAAATATATGACATAACTACCTTACTATCGCTTAACCAAACTCATGCAAAACAGAAAGGTTATGGATACCAAACCTAGTTTTCCTTCCATATTGCTGATTTGAATCATTGAGCACACGCTTTAGCCACCACGGTTAGGGCACACATTAGCAAAGTGAGATGGATCACCACACACAAAGCATCTTCTGCCACTAACAGGGTCACCAGTGGCTGACACAAAAGTCGTGTTAGCAGCATGAGATCCATTGTGTCTACCTCTACCACGAGATCCACGGCCACCATTTCTCCCACGGTTGGCTTGTGGAATACTACTCGAACGTGTAAAATTTCTTCCTCCAGTGCCAGTGTTGAGGCTATCCTCCCACCTGCAATCAAGGTTATAAAACTTGCATAAACAAATAGGTTAATGCAAAACAAGCAAATAATCTATAAACTCGTTCTGATATAATTGATAGAGACAATGCCTGGTCAAAAACTAGATTCTCCAATTACATAGTGTTTATAATGAATTCAATTGTATTGATGTTGAATAATGCTATTTGTGGATGAAAAGCAAACAAGTGGAAAAAGATGGCCAGGTTAAACATGTAGTAAAAGAATTTTCAGGTGTGACATGTGATGGTAAGATATGATGACTATATTATCAAATATATTTTTCTACATATTAAAATAGTTAATCACAAGAATGCCTAAACCAAGAAAAAAAGGGTAATATGAAAGATCACTAGTTTACATACGCAAAAAAGTTACAGTCCTGTGATTGACATTTGTAGAACTTTCTTCCCCTGTTATTTTCGGTATTTGCAGTTCTCAAAACACATGGCATCCCACAGGAACTGCATGAAACAGTGGCTTCCCCTGCATTATGTGAATCTTATAAAAATTCATTGCACTACATTTCAATTTTAACAGCAGCATGACAACAACAACAAATGATGATTACGGTGTTTATCAGTCAACTTGAAAACTATGATCCTAAGACACCCTAAAGGTCATTGTATGATTGGGCTTTTCAAGTTGGATCACATGTTAAGTACTAGAGATTTAATTCAAACCAGATTATAACGAATTCCTCACTATTGACATTTGTGTCACAAACTACACAATCACCATCTTCATGATTGTCATCCCAACTTGTTCTATCACCGGGAGTACTAAAGTATCCAAGAAATACATGTGTTTCTCTAGAAACTCTCAAATGATATGGAATTTTTGAAATTCCAGAAAGGTTACCGTTTTGTTGGTTTGTTCCACGATGCCGGGCATTCCTTTGTGAAGGACAATCATTAGAAGAATGTCCTGTTTCTTGGCAGTTCATACAAACAACCTGTCTTGTGCTACTTTGGCGGGCATTGTTGGTTTGTGCAGCTGGTCCACGAGCTCTTCCTACAAAACAAGTGAAGGTACAATCAGAGGATTCCAAGGTTTATTCATGAAGTGGTATTATATTCTCATTATTCTGAAACCGACTTGCGACGGAAAAATGCCTAGAAACACGAAAAAGGGGGGGAATTAAAACATAACAACCTATGTAAAAGGGAGTACAAATATCCATCAAATAAATTTTAAAAAATATGGCTTGAATAAACACATAGGTTCTCCTACAAGAGATTATTGCACTAAATACTGTCATGTACTGTTCAATTTAACTGACTACTATCCATCTCTATTTGTAAAAGTATTTCTAGTAACAACATAGATGTGCATACAAACCTGTGCGAGAGCCAGTGCCACATATTTCTGTCAACTCCGCAAGAATCTGATCACAGCCACCTATGCAACCTATCATATATCATATTGCAAATGCATCCATTAAAAGTTATTCTTCAACTAAATGAAGTTTGAGTAGTAATAAACTAATAATATGTTCATACCATAAGAGTGAGCTAATATGCTAAAGATTAAAAGAACACCCCCTCCCCCCCCTTTTTTTCCTCTTCCTTTCATCTCTTTAGGCAGATAATAAGATGTTTAACAAAACAATCATGCTAGGTAAATCAACTAGCATACCAGCAAGCACAACCACTATTACCTCGACTCATTTTCACTCTCTCCCTTACGTTAAAAAAGAACAATTTAAATCCTCACCCTCCCCTTCCCTCTCTCACAACTTCTCCCCAAACGGCAACACTTCTGTGTTGTCCACTACGACTCGTCTGCCACATCGTGCCGGAAAAACGTCACTGTAGTCGCTTTCTTCAAAGCGTCGCCATTAGCAATGGTCGACATCGTCATCTTTTTCTTATGTTTCTGGATGATCTTTTTGTTATTTTTTTCCCTTAAGTTGGATTTCTTTTTGGTTAGGTTTTGAATATTTTTTATCAGGTTTTAGATGTTTCATTTCGTTAGGTTTTAAACGTTTCTTTTTGTTAGATTTTGGATGTTCTTTTTCAATGATTTTGACTGTTTTTTTTTTGTTAGATTTTGGAGATTTATTCCATACCTCCTCCAGCCGCAGCTTCTCGCAGATCCAGATGTTCTTTTTCAATGATTTTGGATTTTTTGTTGGGTTTTGTATGTTCTTTTTAAATAGTTTTGGATGTTTCTTTTAATTAGGTTTTGGAAATTTCTTTTTGTTATATATATATATATATATATATATATTGGTTATATAGTTGGCTGGAGAGGATGTTGGTTACCTAGACTTTTTCAATCATGCTAAGTAACCAACTAGAGTACCAGCTAACTACAGCTAACTATTACCTCAAAACTCACTTTCACTTTCTCTCACAGTAAAAAAGAACTGAAACCCTCACCCTTCCCTTTCCTCTCACGGCTTCTTCTCCGCATGGCTACCTCTGTCACCGCACTACAATCGGTCCTCCGCCGTCGCTATTCGCTGCCTTGTTGGAAGTCTACGTCGTTTGCCACATCGCCCCAGAAGAATGTCATTGCAATGGCCTCCATCAAAGCGTTGTTGTTAGCAATATTGTTATGTTTTGAATTTTTTTATTAGGTTTTAGATATTTTTTCTCCTTAAGTTTTGGATGTTCTTTTTTGCAAGGATTTTGGATGTTCCTTTTTTATTTTAGATGTTTTTTTTTCAATGATTTTGAATGTTTCTTTTTGTTAAGTTTGGATGTTTCTTCCATTCCTCGTCCAACATCACCGTTCCTCGCCTAGCATCGCCATTCATTGACAGAACAATGCCACTACCACAGCGCAAAAAACACCCTTGCCGTCGAATACGCTGTTCTTTCCTCCAGCTGTAGCTTCTCGCAGATCCGAATGTTCTTTTTCAATTATTTTAAATGTTTGTTTTTGTTAGGTTTTGGATGATTTTTTTTTTCAATGATTTTGGATGTTTTGCAATAATTTTAAATGTTTCTTTTTGTTACAAAGTTGACTGGTTTATCAAAAAGTGAGCTGGAAGAGTTGTTGGTTACTAGACTTTCTCTAAACAAAAGTAATTGACCCCACAGATACAGCATAACTGCAAGAAACGTTGTTACCAAATGTAACTTTTTCTTTTTTCAAAAACAGCAAAGATACATGGCTGGCTACCCAAAATGATTAGAGAAAGGCATGTTGGAACGGAAACACACATCATCATGGAAAGAAGAAGCACCTACCCAAATGTTCCGCACTGTAGTTTGGTGGTATTTCCAGCCGCCGAAACTTGAATTTAATCAGGTAAACTGGACCTATAATGTTTTATACAACAAATGAAATAAAATGAAACTAGCCAAAACCAAGATCTCTAAAACAGAAAACCAAAAGAATATCTAACCAGATTCCGTTCACAAATATACAAGTGTTGCACCCCAATAAAACACAATCAAGAATAGAAGCCTGGAAACAACTAAAGAATAAAGAGGATAAGATTGTTCCTAATATTTGAGAATCCAAATAGGGTACAGAATCTTAAAAGTAGATAGAGACTAGAAAAAAAGAAAACTAAAAGCAAAATCATTAAGATTTAGATATTCACTATCTATGTAATAATACTATGTTGTTATTACTGTTATTGGATTTGCGATGATTTATCATTATGCATAAAAGATAAAAGAATACTAATTGTCTGTAAGACCATGGTGCACAGATTGGCAAGTGCCCATGAAAAAGGGAGAGGTAAAAATAAAGAATCACACATTAGCATGAAGTCTATGACACATTTTTTGTTTCTCTGAAAGAAGGTACTGAAATCATAATACTAATTGTTGAGTAACAAACCAGGGGTGCAGGTGTTGCAAGCATTGGCAGTAACATCTGCTTCTAATACTGGTCCAGGGAGNNNACTGTTCACCACAGTTTATTTTAATGCCTGCCAGTCATGATCTAGAGAGATAGAGGGTACAGCAAACTAAAAACACAGAACTAAGCTAAACTCCCACATAAGAGACAAAACTTAGTTACATAACAGAATAATTACTTGACTGCCTATAAAAATAAAATATATTAACAACAGTTGAGGCATCAAAGAGAACTATGATTTAAAGGCCTCAAATAAAAGAAACCTTAAACTAAGTGAAGTTCTGATAGGTTATTGCACCTTGGCATTTAATTAGTTATGAAAATCGTTAAATGAGGGGGAAATGGTAGGGAGAGTAAAAGATTTTGTAACTTGTTGGGGAAGAGTTACAATCATCCTTCACTTGTTCACAAGTCTCAAAAATACAAAGGAGGGTTCAGATGACTTACTATATACTTTTACAAATCTTTTACTTAAATATTTCGTATAAAAAAGAAAATGGTAATACAATAATTTATTAGGAATAAAAATCTAATTTAAATTTAAACCTCATAAAACCCCATAATCACTGGAAAATGGAGTTTGGAGGGCTAATAAAAACCTCCAAATTCCTCTCCTTCCAAATAATAAAACTTGTGAACAAGGTTTAATCCTTTAAAGCCTTTCCCTCCCATTGAAAACCAAACTCGTGAACACACCCTAAGTGATTAGCTTCCCTCTTGGCAACATAATCTACAGTTTATAAGAATTCAGAAATCATGGCAAACATAATCTACAGTTTATAAGAATTCAGAAATCATGGCAAACCAAATACGAGCACAGGAACACATTAGCAGATTTGGAAAGAGAAAGGAGAGCAGCACTTCATCACAGTATGCTGTTTTAAGAGTTAATTGGTGCGTATGATTTGATAGCATGCTCATATTTTCAGGGATGTGCAGTTATCCTTAGCACTGTTATGGGTTCATCTTTGGTACTGGCCTCCATTCTTTAAGGGAGACCCCTCATTGGGGTCAGGAACCTGGATTACCCTGACACCCTTATTCCCCCCAACCCCTTTTTGTTTTTTTGTTTTTTTCTCAGTTTAGTCTTTTCCAATGTTATTGTCACTGCTAAGGATGAATAGTTATCTTATTCATTTTTTCTCTCGGCCTATGTTTACATAGGCCGGTCCCAAGGTCCAAAAAAATGAGGATTGTGTTAGGTTTGCGACAATCCATGTAAAACCTTGTCGCATTCCTATGCATGGCCACAATGCAATGCCGTCTTTGGATCCATGTAGGGTTGTATTAAGCCTGTGCAGCCAACATAAAACTTTGTCGCATCCCAATGCATAGACACGACATAATGACGCCTTTAGATCCATGTAGCCAAATCTACTTAGGTGGAAAATGCTTTGTTCAGATTCAGGATTCTTATTTTATCAGGGATGCAGAGAAACCATGATATATCGAGTTACTGGCAATGCCAACAGTAGATAAGCTGCAAAATCTTTATAACAATCTTATAACAAACTTATAACAAGGAACTGAAAAATCAAGAGATCTAACCTGAGGGTAACCCAGACATCCAACCATAAAATTGCCATCCTGGTAAATTAAAATAGAAAAACTTGATCAGTAAATCAGTCCAATATTCATCACGAAAATCTAAACTACACAACAGAATGACTATGTTATGATTCTGAGTTCATGATTAAGAATGCCCTCATATACCTCAAACTGAAAATCAGCAACAGCAAGTAATAAATGAGCAAAATATATACCCGCAATTTAACAAGATTAAACCTATCCATCAAATTTATATGAACCACCCAGAAAATCCTGACTTCGTCTTTTCTTTTGCTGTTCCATTCTCCAAAAGTCAACCATAAGTCCAAACTGCATTACAACCTATCTTCCACAACTACATTGACTCTAGTACATGTCCACATTGTTCTTTAGCTATCACATGATCCAGCATGAATGCCACATAATTAAGCCGTTTATCTTTGTCCCAAATATGTAACAAAGTCAAAATAAATGAATAGAAAAGTACTACAACGTCTCTAAAAGTTTGTTTGGGATATGACTATCATACTCGATTTTTCCTTAGCACCATATCTGATTCTTGGCAAAGTCCACATCGCCGAACAACTTCACCTGTTGCATGCAGCTCATCACCACCAGCCCTGTTAGTTCTGCAAGAGTAGTTGAATATATGTAAGTGTTTTGTACTTTTCTATAAGGAGTCCTTGAGGGTGAAGGTGTGGAAGAAAATAACCTCTGGAAAAATATCTCCATGGCCTCTAAAAGCTTCACTTTATTCACTCTGGCCTACAAATATTTAAAAGCTATCAGCAGATGAATATCACAATTTCCAAATCACATTAACTCATTTGGAAAAATAATATTCAACCAAAACAAGTAGATTAATGGAGAACAGAGAACCTACTCATGTGAATACTAGAATAAGAAAAATCATTTTTAGTATGCACATTCTCATCATAAAAAAATGTTGGAAACGCAAAAGATGACATAAGAAATTTTAATTTAGCTTATAATCCCTCCAGAGGCTAAGACCAAATGACCCATAGAGAAAAGTCGAACTATGCTAGGTCCCTAACCACGACAACAAAGCACATCACACAGTGCCAAATGAAATCCAAGGGAATAAGAGTTAATATTAGTTCAAACATATCAAATACACAACAAATAACAAATTTTCTATAATGCATAAACTGAACAGAAATACTTCCTAGGTTCAGTGGTTGACAATATTTCAAATCTACAAATGTGGTTTGCTCAATGGCCATCATATGTTCAATTCATTGTTCCACTTACTCATTTTGGCAGTTTTAGCTTGAAACTAAAGGCATTAAGCTGTTCTCATTATCATTCGTTAAGATAAGGAACTACTCAACTGGCCTGCATGACATTTGTTTCTTGGGGACTCAAATATGAAAATTTCCAACATTACCAAACACATGACCAGTGTGGGTATGGTCATCAGTTGTTTTCACTTTACAAAAAGCTTCTCACGAGCCTTTTTTATTGTCATTGAGTCTATTGTTGCTTGTAATGAATGACACTTATATAACAAAATAACGAGAAAATATTGATTCAGTCCCCCCAACACAAATAAAAGCAGAATTGATATTCATAGAAGTGGAAAGATATCTTGATTCTTGAAGCAGAAATGAATTCATGAATACATGAGCAAACAATAAGTATTAACCTTCACATGTAATTATAAAAAGACAAGAAACCTATCTGAATGAACCACAGTTGCTTCATGATATATTGCACATAAATGTCAGCCACCTCATCATGAAAATTGATAGCACATTAAACTTATAATTTAAATTTTAAAAGATGCAATATAATGACATTAAATTTTAAGATTAACTGCATAGGACAACAAATCTTCTGAATAAACAAACCATGTTAACAAATAACAAGTAAGATGCTTACATCAAGGAAACAAGCTTTCATCTGCTGCAAGCTAGTTGCCAAAACTTCAGATTTGCTTTTAGTCCCTTCACTGACTGATTTCATATCACGTTCCATAGCTGCTCTAAGATATGGTTTCCAAAGTTTATACCTGAAAGCTTAAAGGAAGAGTAAGACAAATGCACAATAGAATCTGTGTTGGGTTGATAGTAGTTTTATTGCAAATGCTACCTCTCACCCTAGTTGATAGGTAGTATATTGACAGGAAAAATGACATGTCATGATGTCAACTCAGAACCAAGAAACAAGCATTATATATTTTCAGTCATTCATAGTCTTTCTATTTTCTCTTTTACCCTCTTAACTAAAATCCTCATTCTCAACATATGTAATAACAATAATCAGGCTTCAACACTATACAAAACCTTTTAATTCAAAGACACTATAATATCTCCAATTTCTTGAAAAAGATCAGATTTAAACAGACCAGGGAGGATTAAAATCAACTCATTTTAGAGGATCTTTAATGCATCTTTGCAAAGACAAATAATTTCCTCTAGATGATTAAAGTTTACGGGTACTTGTGAGGAAAAAAGAAGTGGGGTCTTGGTAGTTGAAAAGTAATTAACAATCAAAGATTTGGGAACAATTAATCATTCAAATGATTGATCAAGCCATTTATGGGTTAATTATTAACCACTCTTCAAACATCAATAATCACTTAAATGGTTAATTGTTAAGAAATATCTCTACTGAGAATTCCCCTTTGAAAGTTTTTACATAAATTTCTTGCATCAAACTAACAGATCAAATCATTAAGAGTTCAGAACATATGATGAATATCGGCTGAACTGATAAAGAATACACTAAGATTATATATATAAGTCTAGCAATACATATAAACCAAAGGGAATTTACTTACCCCATGTCATCATATCCCATAACAAGTGCTTCACCCTGCATTGATTCAAACACACGATCAATACATACATACAAGTGTTTTACTTCATTATTCTGGTTTGCATGCTTATGCCAGTTCAGGTACATGTATGAGATTCATATACACTGCAACTAAGCTAATAGAAAAATATCTTTCAAGCATCAGCATAGTGAAAGTCTTCAAGGTAAACTTTTTTATCCTTTTTGTAGTATTGATCTACTTTACTTTCTATGCAAATAAATGAGCATAAGGATATAAATACCATATCTGCAAAATTAATAGTATTAGCTGTCTCTCTGTTGCACAACTATGGAATAATGGAAAACATCATTATAACAGATAGACAATCAACTTGAGTTCATGTTATGAACCAAATACTTTTGAGCAGCACTTCCTTGATATCTTAGTTCCTCTATTCTCATTCATCTAAATGCATATTTGGTTTTTGTCAAAATTAATGCAGCTCACAAGTCAGATTCTAATAGCTGCAAGTTTATAAATGTAATGATTATTTTCCATATAGTGGTCATGGTCATCTTCCTTCCCTTAGAAATGCACCTGTTCAAATGTCAACTAACCACCAGGTGGTAAAAAGCTTGACATATGCCAGTAGTGGTTACCAGCTTTAATTTATACAATGATGATCCAACATAGGGAATGGGAAATATATCTAGAACTCACTAGATGTGCTAACCTTACAAAATAACTCTCCGTAACAGTAGAAAAATCTAACTCAAGACAACCCAAGAAAAATATATTAACAAATGATTAGTCATGAGAAGAAAAAATACATGTTTCCTTGGAAAAAGAATATGGCTTACAAGATTAGTTGGTGTGAAACGAGTGTTAGCATCCTTAGTTGCATAAAATCGATCAAGCAACTTTTTTATGTGATCATGCATAGTAGCATCTGTACCAATACCCTCCTTTTGGTATAAAATAAGAAATAAAAAATAAGTATACAACTGTCAATATTTAAAGATATGTCACAGGCAAGTAGCAAATGTATGGTTAACTAAAGGGTTCAGTCTATGACATCCTGTATCATCTAAAAATTTCACCTTGTCCATACAAGTAAGAAGATCAGCTTCACTAAGAAGTGGGGGTGGCCGGGTTACTCCTGAATCAAGGGTCAATGTTGTTGGAACGAACTGTAATAGCATTCAGATTCAAGTTGTATACAATTGAAATTTAAAATACAATGATAATAACAATATTTGGAGAAGTATCTAAGATCTTGTTTATAAATTGGAACGAAAGATGCATAGGCTCTGAATCCCCACCGTCTCACTCTCAAAATCAGGGAATTGTTTCAACTTTCACAAGTGAATCTTGTCCATGTAAAGCATTAGTGGGTATCACTCTGAGCAGGTTTTGCCTAATTATAATGATAATGTGCTTCATGATGACAGGCTTTTCTTTCATAGCCTTACTTTATTATTAATAAGAGGCAAGTATTAAATGTGGTTGAATTTTAAGAGCCAAAAACGCCTCCTTGACTCGACGATTGGGAAAAAGGCAATAATAAAGAAAAAAAAATGCAACCACACTTCCAGACATTATCTCATTGCACATTAAAATCAACACAAGGAAACTATTTTACCACATGAAATATTCCCCGTTTGGATAATTTTCTCCTCATTTTCATCATGAAGGAAGACAGTTGTCAAACTTCACAAAATTCAGCCATGAATAAGACAAAAAATGCAACAGTGGTACATATACAAGAATATTACTATATTAGTAACAATATCAAATCAATGATAGTAAGATTTATCTTCTGTGTAAGTTCCATTAGGAAACTAACAGGACAATGAACAGCTTGTGGGGGAAACGGTGACTGCCCAAATAAAAAATGAAGAGAAATGCAAAAGAAATTAAAAAATGCTGTATGTAAGGTGAAAGCTATAATTTAAAGCAAACCTGTTGACCAACAGTATATGTTGGTAGCATTGTTCCACCCCAAGATTCATAGCGATAAACATCCAAGTAGTTTCTCTGATCACGTTAAGACCGAACAATAACATATAATTAGAGTATTGCTAGCTTTTGCCAAATGTTAATTAGAAGATGATTGGTAGACAATCAACAAGCAAGAAAATTCATACACGTTACAACAAGTACTATGTGTGTTGATTCCTTAAGTACTTCAGTGCTTAAGTCAATAAGTCATAATTATATAGGTTCAAAGTGGCAAAAAAGGAAGACAAAAAATGGTAGTCTGATCTTATCTACCACTACCAAAATAATAATAATAATAATAATAATAATAATAAATTGCAAAGAGTATTGAACAATAAAGACTGCATTGAGTCAGCAGTTCCCGTAATTGTTTGTAAAGAAACTTTTACTAATTGATACAGCGTTAAACTGAAAATGAAGAGCAAAACCCAGTTCCACAGTGTTTTTTTTTTTTGGGTTTCCCACAGCATCTCCTGACTCGGCAAATCAAGGATTAATCCGTCGCGGATCGGAACTCCATTTAAGGGTTTGCTGCTAGCCAATGGGTTGCTGCATGCATAAGGTAGGATTCGAACTCTCGACACTTGCTTAAGCGGACTAGTGAGCTAACTATTAGACCAACCCAAGTTGGTTACCCAGTTCCACAGAGTTGAGACAAAAGGATTAAGATCAAGGTGGAGTTAGCTGGTTCTAGCTTTACGATTTTATCAACTTTGCAATGACAATCTGCACCATTATTTTTGCTGATTGGACTGCAATAGAGTTGCTTCTATTCTTCGAAGGGGAGAAGGATATTTATGCTATTTTATTTCAAATTACACTGAACTTCCGCACAAAACTTTAAAGCTTGTGAGGAAATGGAATCGTGATAGGTAGACAATTTTAAATATCGAGGAAATCATTAATCGTAAACTAATAATAATTGCAATCACATGAGACTTCTATTTTTTGGGGCGAGTGGAAAGTGGGATTAGCCACATGGATCAAGCAACAACATTATGTCCTAGCTCCTATCATAGATCATGTCTGTGCTCAGCCAATTTATACTTAAATCTCTAGATAATTTCTTGCAAAGGTTTTCGGGGGGATATCTAGCCCTAGCCACTGGGCTATCTCCCATCTAATCCACCAACTTGACTTGATACTCTTCTGACCTTCTCCCATCTGTTCTCCACGGTAGGGTTTGGTTCCAGAGACAAGACACAAATAGAGATAGGCAGACAGAAATGATACAAAAATTTCTTCCTCACTATTCTGTCCTCACTTCAAAGAAGTACATGAAAATACACAATTTTTTGTCCTGCAACACATAGTCTTGCCCTTGTCTTTGATTCTAAACAGTCTTTGTATCTCTATCCCTATATTTCTGTCTTGTTTGCCTAACCAAACGCTGCCTAAGAACACTAGAAGAAATTGGCAAGGATATGATTGTAAGAATTTGGAGGTACAACACTACAAATACAAGAGACTCCCACATATTAGCATATCTATCAGTGATAAAGTCTGTGTAGGGCTTAAGGTTTATAAGAGAAAAAGCTAGCGGGGCAGTATGGGGAATGAAAGCACCAATGTGGTGAATCCTAACTAAGTGATGAACGGACAATTATGAAAGGTTGCTAAGGCAAAGAGTGTGTATGTGGGTTTGTTAGAGAAGGGGGATTTATTGTATGGGAGGTGGGCTGCAAGGAGATTAGGGTATCATTCGGGATTTGTCTTGGCAAAGTGGGACTGCTATGGCCCCTGCTTATTTTCTGCATTTCATACACAGTTTCCACTTCATGACTTGACAGATTCACTAATACAGCTACAGGATAACAGGACTGAATAATACCATAATATCCCAATTTCTGGTTTTTCTATCTATTTCTATGAAAATCAATCTTGGTTTTAACTTGTGACCCATTAATCTCTTTAGTTCCATTTCCTTCTCTGAACATCTTACTGAAAACAATGTTGGTTAACATAACAGATCAATGTGTCTTAAATAACAATCATGAATATTAAATCAGTGAATCAACCAAATCAGACCAAATAATATACACACACACACACACACACACACACACATAGAAAGAGGGGACCTCACCTCTAGAACCACCCTTCCAGATGCATGAAAAAGTTCACCAGCAATATCAATTTCAACTGTGGTTTCAGCCCCTACAGCAGGCTTTGAGACACAAGCCAAGAAGTGGCGAACAACCAGCTCATACAATTTCTGCAGTGATTTGTGAAAAAGAATATCAGTATGAAGATTAAATCAAAATCTTGAGATTTTAGTTAAAAAGAGCGGTCAGAAATCATGTCTGAGTCTGACATGGTGGTCTTGGCTCCAATTGGATTCTCCACTAGAAAACTTTGTAGGGTGAATGGGAGGATGGGCCTTGTCATCATGTCCACCACCACGAGGATTTCTCCAAAGTCCTGTCTCAGGGTCCAACAACCGTTGTGCATATGTTCCCCATTCAGGATGCGCTTGTTGTTCTTGCACAATTGTCTAGAATTAAAAAGAAAAAAAAAAGGAAAAGAAAAGAATAATAAGCCAGTCACTTTGTTTGAACTTTAAACTGGTATCAGTAACTGGAAGAATTCTAGGAACTACGTGTATTGAATGGCAATCCTTGACCTTGACAATGTGTGAAAATCCGTAGAAAGTAGTCAGTACAATTGAAGGCCTCGATCTCTCACAAATCTATTTCATATGACAAGACAAACAGACTGACCCTAGCTTCTCTGGGTTATTCTCCCTTTTAACTAATTGTCCAACTAATTTGTCTCACCTAAACTCCTATTCAGCAACTCCCTTAACTGAATTTAGTTGTGTCTCCCTGGGCAGGGCTGTGGGCATTCTTCCTTTTCCTAATATAAACCAACCCAAACCACTTCCTATCACGCCTTTCTTTTTGTGGGTTGTAAGGCCACTAGGGGAGAGGGTGATGAAGGATGTGAAATATTTTTGGATCAGTACAAGCTGAGTATTACAGATGCATGAAAACTTAATAAGAGTAACAATGAAGCACAATGTCATCCGAAGTCAGATCTTCTAAACTAAAACAAGTATAATAAAATATACTGGAAAAGAAAAGTAGCTCCCATTTATATAAAACAATGCATATGCTTTAAAATGTGCAGACATGTAAGCACATTAGGCTGAAACTGTTATGAGTTCTCTGACTGTAACAATCAAAGTCGTAAACACTGTTAGCTTTGTTTTTCCTACATCACAACATTAACATCGCCAGATAAAAGACACTTACTTTGACTTCTCTCGTTTTTTTGAATTAATAACACACCGAAATATGCACACAATTATACAAGATGATGCAGAATAGCATGTTCTCCCTATGGTCAGAAAAATAGGGATGGATTCCCCTTCCCAAACTGTAGGACGGCTACAGCTGTAATAATTTTTATGCTTACACATAAAGACAAGTACCCACATGCAAATCAGTCCTTGAAGAAAAACTATCAGTTTCTGTACGAGGATAACTGATGAAACCAGCTTGGTAAAGCTCTTCTGCCACCTGTACAATAAAATGAAAGCTTTAAATAAGGACACCGATCCCCATAAAAACTATGCAAAACAGAAGAAAGATCGAATTGGACGACAGAAAAACAAATTCAAATTGTGTATAGAAAACAAGAAACGTATATATAACTATTAACAATGTATGAAATATGAATCATATTATTATTTCACTAAGAAAATATGTCTGCATATAGGTTTACTGACTAATACACAAGGCATGAGAAGAGTTGTCTAAATGAATTCATTCACCACAATGATCAGTTTGGTAATTGGAAATACATGAAACTGTAAATAGTAAACAAAAAAGCATTTAGGAATACCGTGGACATCATTCCATCCTCAAGAAGTGCATTTTTTGTTTGGCAAATACTCTTAAGTTAGTTCTACAGCATGTCATTACAAAACACAGGAGCAATGGTTTCCCAACATATACTCACCTTCATCGTGTGCTCAGAACTCATTCGAAAATATCGTGAAGCACGTTTCTCAAGCTCAATGGTATTCAGAGGATGAGGAGGATACTTCAATTTCTCTTGTTGTTTAACATCTGTGACCTGAGAAGTAATGTGAACATCAGAACAAGTATAATAAATTTAAAATAAAATAAAATAAAAAAATACTCAGAATTGCCTGATCAATTAAGACTCACAGTTGCAGTTGGTTCCTCAATGCACATCTCGTATATTACTACTGCACAAGTATAATCAAACAAATGACCCCGCCTGCCAATTTTAGAGTATATCCTAAGCTTGCAGCTGTTAAAACTCAACAAGAATTGTAAATGCATCAAAGGCCTTGTATCTTACATCCAGTTGAAATTAGCAAGACCTTCATCTGATCTATGCGAACAATTGATTGTCCAAAACTCTTCTGGCTCATGTGCTTGTATCTCCCAATATCTTTCTACAACAAATCCAAGTGTAGGAAACTGTAGTACAAAATCAAGGTAAAAAGGAAAATCATCATATGACTTCTAAACCTCACAAAGCATATGTTAAATGTCAGCAGTTTTGACATGTCATGTTTTCGAAAAACAAAAGCACACCTGGCAGGGGCCATAACTTAAGACAAGATTTCTGTCACCAGAAGCAGTGTCAATTATAAAAGCATCTTTCATTAACATGGTCTGGAATCTGGTGAAAGAAGCACCAATACGAAGATCAATTTCCTGCAAAAATGTAAATAACCATCAATCACCCCCTACAAAGTCATAGCATCATTATATATTTGTACTAGTTAGTAAATAAGATGAAATTACTGATATCAATTTCTTTTTTCAGTTGCAACAATTAAACAGACATTTTCAACCACAAAAGATCAGCTACAGGCTCTAAGTTAGAAAAATTAAACTTACTTGCCTAGCATCCACAGCATCTGCAAACCACTTATTTGGCTCAACCAGATTCTGTACTGCCTGATGAATTTCCCTGATTTTGCAGGCCAAAAGTCAACAAGACCAATAAAAATTGATCATAATAACCACAACATACAACCATCACAACAGTAAACATTCAAACCTATCAATCAACGCAGAAAATCGAGCCCTCTTTATAGTAAGATTCTGGTTTGCCATGGTGCAAACATCAACCACCTCAAATGCAATGTTTTCACCCTCTCTATCACAATCAAGCCACAGAACAAGCCACTGACACCTCCTGGCTTCCTCCTCCAGCGTCCTCTTGATATCCTTCTTGTCCTAAACAGAAAAGCAGATAGCAACGAAAAAAATTTTCATTGAAAAAAAAATCGTTCCTAATATATAACAAACAAATTAGCTTATTCACGTGAATGTTCTCATGAAAAAACACAATTCATATTGCCTCAAAATAAATAGAAATTGAAAGGCAGACCTCCAGGAAAAAGCATGAAGAAAATAAAGCTGTAACTAACTAACTCCTAGTAAGTTAGATTAGTATTTGTTGCAGGTTGTAACTAACTAACTTCTAGTTTTGACAATCTATAACCAGATGTATATAAACTCAGTAACATCAACTGGATGAAACATTCTTCAAATTCATTCTGTTCATTTTCTTTCTACTATATGAACAAAGGTCACAAAATATTTGGAAAGTCCACACAGAGATTCTAGGTGATCCTTACATGTTAGGTTTTCTATCGCGGCATAATTCCTCATTTCTACCGAGCATAGTTATTTGTTACTGTACAACTCACTCTAAGCATATTCTGTAAACTCAGTCAAATCACATAGATCAAACATTTCTGAAACTCATAGAGTCCTTCTTTATATTTTATTTTTTCATTTTTGCCTCCCTCTCTGCTCTACAGCATGAAGTATGAACTAATCTCCATGAAAATTGTAAAACAAAGAAAGAGTGAGAGGAAGATTAAATTTAAACAGTGCTTATTCACTACCTATGTTCATGTATACATGTTCCGCTAAACTCACATGAAAACATGTCTAAAATTCTTTATATTTAATTTTTATACTCTATATAGTATTATGAACTAATCTCGCAGAGAATCAGAGAGAGAGAGAGAGAGATTGGACCTCAGGAACGGATTTTCGGACAGGAGCGTGGTAGAGATCGGCGGGGTCACAGGAGTGCCACTTGCGAAAGCGTTCGTCGAACTCGAGCTCCATGAGGTGGCCGGTGACGGAGGTGAAGAGCATGTGGCAGGGTTGGCCGCGAATGGAGTAAGAAAACTCGAAGATCTTGTTGTAGCGGGAGCGACCTTCCCTCATTCGAATGCCCTGATTCCGTGACAAGATGGTGGAGACGGACCGCGCCACCGACGGCTTCTCCGCCACGTTCAGCACCGTGACGGTGCGCGCGCCCATTTTTCGGCGCGTGGAGGAGCAGTGGGGGGTTTTGACGGAGAGGAAAATGAATGTGTTGAGGGTTGTGAGTTGTGACAGTGGAATGGGGTATACTGTATAGGGCCTATAGGCTATAGAGCTTTCCCGCGAGGAAATAATGTTTGAGAGCGGCGAGATGGTGAGGTGGACGATTTTCAAATTCAATTGACACTTGTGAGTTGTGACCATCAGACTATTGTATTGACGACCAGACCGGAAAAGAAAACCAAATCAGTTGGACTTGAACCAAATTATGTATTTATATCAAGAAAATAGTTAATAGTAAATGTTATGTTAAGTAGATTAAGGAAAAATAGAGAAAAGTATATCTGAAATTTCAATGTGGATAAATGTACAGCTTAATTTTTAATATGTTATATGTGTATATATTAATATTAAGTTTCGTTAGTGATTTCTATTTTTATATCACTTGAATAATTTTTTCAATCATAATGGTTGCCATATGATATTTTATTTGTCACAATTCGAACCCTAACATGCCATGAGCAGCTGCAAGGAATATGGGTCGACGTTGATTTGCGAGTGGTAGAGAAGGTGTTAACGAAGAAGACAGAAGTGTCCTTAGTGTGTTCTGCAGGTAATGTTGGTGTGAGAAGTGTAACACCCTATCACCCTAAGTCTTACCTCTAGTCGTAAAGCGAAAGATAACGGTGTGCCGCGATAATTCTAAAGCTCATCCAATAATATATATATGGAGTTTAGCCTGACAGCAACAATCTATCTCTCAAAGTTCTCAAAAATAAACCCTCTAAAGCAACAAAGTTATATATATACGAAAGATGAGAGAATAACTATAACCAAAATAAAGCTGAATAAAATAGAAGATAAACCATCCTCCGCTCTGTCACTATGTCCGCAAACTCATCAAGATGGGTTGCGACCTGCATATGAAAAACAACAATATATGGTATGAGAACTGGAGGTTCTCAGTATGATAACAGTGCCCAATAGATAAGATATGAAGTTTCGGGACGCCAATGACAATGCTAAAACTTCACATTGATACATATATTCAAGTTTAAAAATAAATAATTAACTCAAATCATAAACAGGGAAATCTAGCTTAAGGGATTTCTAACTAACATAACACCAATGTCCCATAGCTTTCGCCAGTCTAACCTCCATGCAATTCCATCGCCACCGCCTACCAAGCCTCCTCAATCTCGGTAGAAAACACAGGTAATGCAAACAAGTAAAGTACAAGTAATTTACATATACAACAAGTAAAACAGATAACAAATAGACATGTGAATCAATTAGGCAGAATAGAAGTTATGCAAAGCAAACAAGCAGAAAAAAGATGCGCATGATGAATGTTTGTCCTATTAGCTCATGATATCATTTGTCGGCCCATAAATAACAACCCGACACATTCTTTCGGATGTAGCCTTCTTGCCACGTCAAGGATATAATGTCCAGCACACTATTATTCCAGGGATATAGTGTCCGGCACACTATCGTTACAAGAATATAGTGCCTGCGTGACACACTTTTGCGACAAAGAAGGTTGAGAGCGGAACACCACCCCAGCCCTCACATCATGATTCATCCTTGGAATATAGTGCCCTGCACACTATCGTTCCAAGGATATAGTGTCTCACACACTATCAACATCTAACAAGTTTCATTATTCCTTTCCAGGTTTCAAACTCATCATAAGTATCATCACTTCTCAAACTCATCATAATCATTTTCATTTTCTCAAAATCTCCTTAAAAAAATACTTCACAACTCACCATACACTTATTTCATCCACAACCTTCTAAAATCTAAGTCATCGGTTCTAAACTCATAATAATTATTCTTTTCAATTCATTTATTGTGTTATCCCTTGATTCAAAGCCTAAATAATAGCTAAGAGGTCTTAAATAAGTGTTCTGGAAATTTACAAACTTGTTGGGGAGGTAAAACAGTTAAAAACATAATTTTAGGTAAAAAAACAGGACTTGTGCGTACACGTAGAGTGTTGTGCATACACACTCAACAGAAGGTTCTTCTCGGCTTGTGCGTACGCATGATGTTTTACGTACACATAACTTGCAACTTTTCAGGGTGTGCGTTACGCACGAGTGATAACACTCGCTCTGTTCCGTGCGTGGGCACACATGACAGATTTCCAAATTTTCTGCAATTTCACAAAAATAAGATTTTTTACCTTAACTTCCAACATCAATAACTTTCTCTATAAAATTCCAAATTCAATAATATTTATACCATTTTAAAGTTCACTTAATTATCTTTAATTTAAGTCAAAGTTCATTCGAATCCAAGCTCTGAGGGCTAAGTTATAGCCCACCGAAGTTGGTCTAAAACAAGATTTTACCAAATTTTACCAAATCCTCAAAATACTAAATCCTTCAAACCAAACCAATTTACTCACAATCCAAACAATATTAAACACCCAAAAGTCCATCTCTATTTCTCAACTCAGCATCACTCATACCATTATTCATAAATTTTTCTAAACCATAAACTCTTTCACATTTCTTACTCATAAACTACTAATCTCAATACTTCTCAACCCAAACATGAATCCATCACATTTATACCATTCCAGGCATTGTTCATCAACTTGTCATTATCAATTCTCATCATTTTCACCATTTACCATCAATAACATCATTAATCATCATCAAACATCAACAACATCATAATCATCATCCATCATCAATAACATCATTAATCATTATAAATCATCAACAACATCTTTTATCATCACCTTCCCACACATTATAAATGACACACAAATCAAAACACCGTAACTGAAGATATAATCAAAATAATGTTGGGGGTGAATAGTGAAACTCCAAACCCTTCTATTCTCTTCTCTCACCAATGCCCCCACTCTCTCTTTTTTGAAAAATGAGGTTGAATGCCTCTTAACGAACATATATATATGTTGGGTTTGGACCCAACTTGGGTCTAGTCTAATCCGTTAGCGTTTTAGGTCTGTTTAGCCCAACTTTGAGCCAAAACCTTTAAGATTAGTGCCTCGTTTTCAATTCTAAATTATTTTTGTCTTTCTAAATCTATAAATTCAATTTTTAAAATCTTATTTTTCTCAATACACGGTACCGGACAGATTAGAGTCGGTACTGCCAGCTTAAGTACATGTATGCATTTTTACAAAAAAATTTCGCAAAAGATACATTTTTTCACTTAGAAAAATATATTGAATTAAAAATTCACCTTTATATTTTCTAATTATTATTTCTAAATTTCCAAACCTATTCCGAACAATTAAATTATTATTTTATTAAAGTAGTTATTCCGGTTCTTACAAGAAGGAAGAAGAAAATGTTTGTTGATCCACAATGCCATTGTAGGGCATATGCAATTTTATTTATTTCCTCGACAGAGTTAAATCCTAATAAACTATTTTATGGATGTCCACACTTTAAGGTAATGGAAAAATTTTTTTCGATTACTTTATTTTATTTAACATAAAAACTAAATAAGATAAGTTCTAACACAAACATATCCTTCTTCGTCTTCGCGTTTCTTCTTCTTATTTGCATTCTTCCTTCTTCTTCGCATTCTTCCTTCTTCGTCGCGATTCTTCTTTTTGTTCGCCTGTTTTCTCTCCACCGTTGTTCTTTTATTGCTGCTGTTATTGTTGCATTTTTTCTTTTCCTCCTTTTCTTCCTAATAATTTTGCAACATTGATTTTTCTTCTTTTTTATTTTATTTTATTCCTCTTAAAAGAGTGAAACAAGAAGAATTATAAGAAAATGAAATAAGAGGAATAAGATGAAGAAGAAGCAGCAAAATATAGGGGGAGGAAGGAGAAGAGGAAGAGTTTTGAATTATGCAAAACTTATCAAAATAAAAATACACTGAAATTTATTAATAAATACACATAAATTTCTTAGTTCTTTCACCAAAACTTTGCTACAAAAGCATAAAAATGTCTTCTTTAATGCTGTATTTATTTCTTCTTTTTTTCCTTACTTCTTTCTTTCTTTTAGTTGAATGAATGTAGGTTTATCCTCTTTATAGTAATTTTGCAGCATTATGTATTTTCTCTTCTTCTTTGTTTGATTTTTTTTTGTTATTATCAAGAGAGTAAAACAAGAAGAAACTTGAGAAGATAACATAAGAAGAAAAGAATGAATAAGAAAAAAAAAGATGATAATAAAAAAAAAAAGAAACAGCAAAAGACGAGGAAGAGAAAAATGAATAATTTTGAATTATGCAGAACTTATTATAATAAAAATATGCTGAAACTTCTTAACAAATACACATAATTTTTTTAGTTTTTACTCCGAAACTTTACTACAAAAGTACAAAAATAATTTTTTTAATGCTGTTTTTTTTTCTTCTTCTTTTCTTTATTTATTTATTTTTTTTCTTTTAGTTGAATGAATGTAGATTCATTGTTTTTATTCTTGTTAAGAGAGTAAAAAAGAAAAAAATTGAGAAAATAAAACAAAAAATGAATAAAAAAAGAAAATAATGATGATAAAAAAGAAGAAGAAGAAGCAGTTGCAAGTAGTTATAGAATGATTAACATTTTAGTACTGCGCTATTTCATTAGCAAGTTAATGTACATGAATAATCGGATAAATTGCGTGCTTTTTGGTCGGGTTGTAGATAATATTCTCTCTCACCTTGAAGAAGGGTTGGACCCCTTATCGTTGTGCTGAGTTTTGAATTATGTATAATTTTTTAGAAAAAAATACACCGAAATTTTTTAATACACATAAATTTCTTAGTTTTTATACTGAAATTACTTAATGATTGCGACACGTAAACTCAATTCGAAAATAAACACACAAACAAGACTGAATCATTAACAAAAACACATCTAAATTAATTTTGGATCAGACAACGTTGTCATTAATGTGACAAAAATTTAACAATAACGCTAATAATAACGATAATAACAATGAAAAATATGACGATGATGATGATGGCGATATAATGATAACGATGATGACGATGATGGAGAAAGAGGAGGAGAAAAATGAAGGAAAAGAAGGGAGGAGGAGGAGAAAAAAGTGGCTAAAAAATTTTATTATGAAAGATAAATGTGTGCAATTCAATTATGTTAGTAGTACATGTGTTTTTATTTTGATATGGGAATCAGTAATCGGTAGGTCCGATTACTTTGTAAGTTGGTTTTTAAATTTTTTTTAATATGAAATCGGAGGATCCGACTTGTTTGTTGTGATTTAAAAAAAAAATCATAAATTGGAGGGTGCGATTTTTGTTTCTAATAAATCGGAAGATTCGACTTTTATTTCCAAAAAAATCAATCGGTCCGATTTTCACATTTTAAATAAAAAAAGTTCTACATTTGAGAATAACACCCTTATCATCCATAATTCTAAAAAACACCATTTTCACCCAATATAAAAAATAATTTGCGCAAAAAGATAGTGATGGTAACGGTGACGATGATAACAAAAAAAAAAGAGAAAAAAGAATGAGAAAAAAATAGCAACTGAATGGTAAAGAGGAGAAGGAGAAGGAGTAGTAGTAGTGTAATTTGAAAAGCAGTTATAACAACTTAATTATAATTGGTTAAGTGCTTTTTTGGATGTTATTAAATTGATAAAAAAACTATTTTTCAACAAAAAATTTTTTTTAGTGTGTTTGACAAATTTTTAATAGTAAAAATAAAAGTACTAAAAAAATAAAAAATATCTTTTTTAAAAAGTTACAATAATAATTTTGTATCTATATTTTATATCTATATTTTACAGATATTTTATATAAAAAAATATATAATTTAAATTTATATTTATTGGAGTTTTATATACATAAATAATAAATTAATAAAATTTATTTGTTAAAAAATTTAATATCTATATTAATTAAATGATGATTAAAAATACTTAAAATTGCTATCACAAGAGTTTGTCTTTGAAAATATGTCTAAAATATTAAATATCACGACAATTACGTTAAAATGTAATCTTAGAAGTTGTTCAAAGAATTTTGGCTTTATCGTTTTTGACTCGATGAGTGAGGTGGGAAGGGAGGGGGTGTGTGGGCACTGTCCTTGCTTGGACTTTTATGGAGGGTTTGGCATCTACTTTAAGCTCAATTCAACATTGGTTGGCAGAGTAACATAAGAAGAAAAAAGACAAGCGATGAAACCAAAGCCAGCTCCTCTTGGTTTTGGAACCTTGCACACTTTCACAACTCTTAGTTTTTGTTGCACTTCCCTTCTTCTTCATCATCATCATTATTAGGTTCCCTCTTTTGGAAACTCTCCTCAATGCTTTGGTTGAGTTGTTCCACTCCCTTTGTTCTTTTTCCTTTTATTTGCTTCATAAATCACACACCCCATTTCAACTTCTGAGATATTTTTTTTCTTCCCTTTTGTTTTCTTGTTTTTGTTTTTGTTTTCTCAGTATTATTTATTTATTTCTTTTCAACTGTTTCTGTTTGCAACTCAATCAAGATTCAATTGGGTGTCTGTGATATCCGACACACCCCAATTCAATTATAGCAAAGTGTCTCTTTCCTTATGTGTTGGTTATACTAAATAATTGATGTTAGGAAACATGTTAACTCAATGGATTGGATACCCCTTTTTTCATTTTACCACTGTGTGAAGTGCAGGGTGAAGAACAATTTCCATAGTTTTTATTGTTAATAATTCTGCTGGATTTTCCTTTTTTGATTGTTTTGGAATTCTGGGTATGCTTTGAATTTTGCCAATTTTGGGGATAAATATTTCAAAGTTCAATTTATCTTTTTAGTTAAGAAAACTAACCATACAATTTCAGTTGGATCAACATGTTACCTGAACCCTATGATTCAAGCTTTCTCGTATCTCTCCCTGATGATGTTTTCGCCATTGTTTCTCGGTTCCTTTCACCGAGAGATGTGTGTAGCTTGGGCTTGTGCTGTAAGAGCTTGAATGCTCTTGTGGCTTGTGAAAAAATCTGGCTAACTCAATGTGATGTTTTGGGCATAGTGCCCCATAAAGACCTTGTTGAGTGGAGAAATGGTGTGTGTTCTTACAAGGCTCTATGCCATTTCCTTCTCAGTGTTCAACCACTGATTGGATTATGGGTTCATCAGAATCCGGAGCTAGGCAATGTGGTGTATGTAATGCCCGGATTTATGTCGGTTGTTGGTTGCAGGGTAATCCCTCAGGAGCTTGGTCCATTGGGCATTGAAGATGGCCCAATCCTCTGGGCATGTGTCTTTGAAGTTATTGCTGATTTTGATGGTTCGACTGTATTTTTCCTTCATGGTAGGGAGAAGGGTATTGATTATATATATCCTGGTTCTGTCAAGCCTGTACAGAAATCTTGCAATGTGCTGTTGCTCGAGGTAGAACCCGGACAACAACAAAAGAATGTTGGTGCTTTGTTGCAGAGTAAAAGCTTTGTGCACCATTCGGGTGTAGAGTTATCAAGGAATGTTTGTCGGTCGAATAGTGACATTTCTAGGTCACAAAGGGTGAATGGAAATAATGAGACAATGGTTCCTTTCAGCAAATTAGCATTTAGTGATAGAAGAAAGTTGCTAGAGGCAACTACTAGCCAAGTCCGGCAAAGGGTTCCTGATATGGCAATTGGACCATTGTTTCCTGGGTTAAGGGATGATGATGAAAACTTTCAGAAGGATTTGGTTCTCTTATGGGAAAGACGATCGTTCCTTAGTCAAATCTACGAGCTTGGTAGTAAGCAGCTGGTAAATAGAGCAAGTTCTCAAGATAGAGTTGGTCCAACACACTTAGAACTTGATGGTATCAGAAAGAGTTTTGATTGTTCAAGAGCCATTTGTAACCCTTTGCCGGAGGAGGATAGTCGCATCAAAAGAAAAGGTCTTCGTGGATATTTCTTGGATGGCCTTAAACATATGCTTGGAAGATCTAATTCGACGAATGACAGCCATATGATTTCCAAGAAGCTTACTTCAAGCAGTGAGATGAGGCATGCTCGCCTTCAAGAATTTCTTCGATCGAGCAATACAATAAGACTAACATTGAATGCCTCGACAATGAAGTTGTCTTCTTATCGAGCATGGCCAAATATGCATGACAGTCGGTTCGCACTTTACAAGTTGCCATTGCGAGTTCCTAGAGCTGACCAAGAATATGCTGGTTTATGGGGAGGGACTTTTGGTTGGCCTCCCGGAAAGCCTTCCGAAGACAAGCCTGGAAAAGCTTTGTTCTTTCTTCTGCTCTCTTATGAGGAGTTGCAAGGACAACAGCTTCTCATTGCAACGAAAATTTTGGAAGGCACACACTATGTCTTGCATCCTAATGGTTCAGCAATGTTTATAGTGAATATCAATGAGCCTTCGGATGAGCCATTTCCTAGGAGCACTGATGGAGACTCATTTCCGGTGGATATCAAGCATGTTTTCGTGGGGGAGGGAATTGCAAGCGGCTATGGGTTTAGATACCCTGGATCAAAGCCCGGTTCGCTCTTTGTTCTTCAAAATGGTATCCTTGCCTTCATTTGGAAGGAATCAAGGGCTGTTTTGACCTTGCAAAGACTCAACTTGCAAGAACTTCTAAAGAAGGGTGAAAGGGTACCTTCCCTGCCTCCTGTCGCCAATTTTTCGTATCTGACGAAGTCCTACTCCAACGTGTTTGCTGGCTTTCCGAGCGCTTCGAATTGTTTATCTACGCCAAGGTTTGTCTTAACCCTAACATGTCAGCTTCTTTTACATTTCAAAGTTTCCTCTTAAAATCTTAGCAAATCTCTAATCACCCTTGCATTATGAACTGCTGTAACTATTGGAGATTTAAAAGTTACTTCGTTGGGTTGAATTGCTTAATAGATGTTTGGTGAAACATGTAGTTGACAAAGTTGATTGTTGAAAACCATTGGATAACAATTTAGTGAAATATGTCAAATATTTTTCGGTTTTTAACTATCCACTTTACGTGTAGACAGCTGCATGCGAGTCTCCACCTAGATATTTAGATGCCTGTGCTTTTGGCGACTACTCTAGTTAGTTGTATACTGATTAATAATGCATAAAGCATTTTTTTTCTCGTTTAGAAATATGGTTATAGAACTTATAGCAGATTCTAAATCTTATTAATAATTATAGAAAAGTATTAAATTTAGTTAAAACAGCAATCTTCAAAAGAACTCATGGCGGATTATTCTTCCTTAAAGAGATCCGTAAATATCTTTTTCTATAAAAAAATGATTCTGCAGTAACATTCAGAGACTTGAGGGAAATTTACAATCACTAGAGAAACATGACTGCTTAAAATCAGTGGAATTTGAAAGTGTACATGTGGTGCAAGATTTTGTTGGTATCAGGTTTATAAGACTAGTATGATTCAACTGGACACTATCCACTGTAAAATTCTATCAATATCATGAATGGAACTGTAGTAACATCATTTACATTCCTTTTTGTTATAAAGTTGCTCTTGTTTGGATTTATTTTCAGAGGTTAATTTTGATAACTTTGTCAATGTAAATAACTTTACCTATTGTAATCTAATCATATGTTATTTCATTAAAAGTTGAGGTATTACGTTTGAGATTCGGGTAACCGGTTGCTGATGTGATAATACATAATAAGATATTTATATAAATTACTTTTCAAAAATACTTCTAACGTTTAATTTCATTCAATTTTGTCTCTAACATTTTCGATTTGTGTCAAAAACATCCGTGGATGTTTTCAATTTTCTACCTAACATTTTAGACAGAGTTAAGGATATTTTTGAAGAAAATTACAAACGACAGAGACAAAAAAACATACTTTACACTTTCAACTAAACACACCCTTAATATTCCGGAACGAGGGAAATTCTAAACCAGTGTTAATGTTTCTGTACAGGCAAGGACTAGATTTATGACAGAATGGTTATAAGCTTTCTGGCCGATGCTGGAGTCGCGTTGGTTGTTACAGAATATAATTACTTGCTGCTGTATTTTTATTTAGTTATTTTTCATTTCTTGAGGATTAATGATGAAAGAATTTATGTAATTTTCGTCAAGAAATGTCCTATAAATGACAATTTAATTGTCTTGTGCTGCCATGAAGTTCCTTCTGTACATTGTATGTAAATTGTCGATTGACATAATGGTCGCCCTTGTGTACAAAAGCAGACATACTTCACTTAATTTTAAGAGTACACTGAAAATATTTAATTTTAGTGAGCATATATCAAATTTTGTGCGGTAATCATTTTGGAAACTGGGGAATTTTTTTTTTAAACTAGGTTGAGTCATGAGAGTTGAAGTTAAACCATACCTATATTGATTAAACCTTTCATGATAACAAAAAAGCAGGACAGAAAAAGTTTTAAAATTGATGTCCTGACAATCTAAATTATTTTACAAATTATTTAATAATTTTTTTATTCTTTTGAATGATTATATATATGTGGTAGACTAGTGGTTGTAAAGAATAGTTTTGTTTGTTGTTGTGATGATATATAATTGAATGTATGCATAAAATTTAAATTAAATATATTATCTAATACATTCAATATATTATTTTCTCATTATATATTTTATTTTATAAAGTTTGGTGTACATTTTTTTTTCTTGAAACAATCTTATTCATACATGTATCAATAAAAAACTTTTAGTTTGACTAATTTTATATTTATTATTATTAGTTATTAAAAAATATATTAATAAACATGTTTCACACTTGTCATTTGAATAATGATCCAAAAGAATAAATTTGCTTGTATGAAAGATTAGAAAAACTCTTCATTTTTTTTTAAATTCAATATAAAAATAGCTTTAAAGTTTAAAATATTCTAAATTCTAATATATGATAGTATCGATATCAAAATTTACAAGTAATAAAATAAAGTATTTAAATAAAAAAAAAAAGCCACTATCCTCCTGCGAATATACACATTGTGGACATTATCCATATGTAAACAAAATCCATCAACTCATGGATTGGCCCAATCCAGTCTATTTTAAATATTTTGTTGTGGATGTGTTGGTTCGCATATCTTCCATTATTTTTCTTTCTTCAATTCTCGGTTGAGTGTTTATAATATGGAGAAACACCTTCCTAATTGAATATCATGTCTAGTTTCTTTGATCTTAACATTTATTCTATTATTAACCAATGAATTATAATTCAAATAACATAGTCTTTTTATATTCACCTAAAAAATCACGAGTTTAAATTTCTCTATATTTGGTAAAAAAAATATTTATTCTATTATTATTATTATTAACAAGGATGTATACTTGTATTATATGATGCAACGTGAATACTTTATTACATGTGGAGTATGCTTAATTATTTTGATGATGCCATGGAAATTTTTGAAAAAGAAGCCGGTCTGAACTCAGAACTACATCAACATAATTAAGCAAGCAGCAGTGAAACGTCTGAGTTTTCACTCCTAAATATACACTTTCTAATCTTGTGAGTTTCTATTTCTAGTTAGTCTACATTCCACATTAGGTATGGATTTTTTTTAATTTCTAATAATTGTATTTAAAATTCTCATGACGATAATTAATTAATTACTATTGTTAAATTTACTAAAATAGAATATTAATAAATATGTAATAAAAAAAACATTCTTTCTTCTAATACTATAATTTTAACTTTATCCTTCTAACCCAAATTCATTATTAATTATTTTTTTATGTTCATTTCTCTTTAATTATTTATTAATTTTCAATTTAATTAGCCAATTTAATATTAGCTGGGAGACCTTTTTCAACTTCAAACCATGAGAATCATTAGATAATTATTACTATATTTCACTAAATTACTTTATATAATTGAGGTCAAATCTTAATTATATATCATAAACACTCCAAGTAATAGAGAGATAATAGAAGTACAAATAATATGAATAATAAATTGTCAGGCTTATTAAAACAGAAAGTATTCTACCATATTTATTAACTACAATCCTAATCTTTTATCTTCAATCTTTTTCTTCTTTTACCGCATCCGCTTTACTCTCCCTTTTCTATCGTCGTGTCATCACCAATACATCTCACCTAGCATTACATTCCTTGATCTCGACGCGCACCTTCTTCTTCCATGCGTCAGCGCCACTCTTGTTCTCTCTGCAAGTGATGCTGCCATTGCACGCCTTCTTCTTCCTTCTGTTACATCGTATCGGTGCGGAACCAGAGGTTTTGTTCCGCTGCTACTCTAACATTGCACCTTTACTTTTGCTTTTACGTCATTGCGTTTCATCGCATGCTGCTTTGTTTCGATCATTCAAATGGTATGACTTAAATAAATATTTATATCTTAGTGAAAAGAACCATCTACATACATAATAAAATAAAAAACATAAACAAATTAAGTAAAATATCAATAGAATATCCAAATAAACATCCATTTTACAATGAAAAGAATTATCAGCATATATAGTAAAATAAATATTCGATTTAGTTGTCAAGAAATTAGTAACGAGACAACAGTTACAAAGTATTGGAATCGCAATATAGCGGTAACAATGACGGTAGCACATGATTGTAATACAACAGTTGCAACAAAAATGAAAAATATTCAGAATTATGATTAGAGCTAACTAATTCAAAATTTAGTTTTTAAAATTAAAATTAACTTTTCTTTTTTTAATTTATTGTTTATTTACAAATTGTTTCCCTGTCCTTCGTCAATATTCATACATAGCCAACACCAAAATGAAACTATATATAGGTAGACCGAGAAAATGTCAAATACTGCAGAATCAGCAGCAGTAGGAGGAGCCCATAATCGTCGATCATGTCCATCATACACACACTCCCTCTCTTCTTCACCTTCCTTCTCCTCTCCCAAGCTCAACCGCCCTCCGGTGCTCCCTCACCGTCACCGTCCTCCGGTGCGCCCTCACCGTCACCGCGCTCATCCACTGTTTGTATTATCGGCGCCGGCATCGGTGGTTCCTCTGTCGCTCACTTCCTCCGCGAGTACACTCCTCACTCTTCCGACTTCCCAACAAAAATCCTCGTCTTCGAGCGCCGCACCATCGTCGGCGGGCGTATGGCTACCGTCACAATTGCCGGCGACACGTTCGAGGCCGGTGCCTCCATCCTCCACCCTAAGAACTTCCACGCCGTGAATTACACCAAAATTCTGGACCTCAAGGTGAAGCCACCGTCGTCGGAGTCGAACTCCATCGGGATCTGGAACGGAGAGAGGTTCGTTTTCAAAACGGTTAAGATCGGCTCTGATATCCCGCTTGTGAACCAGCTTCTCAAACTGCCATTGATCGATTATATCGTCTCCAATCTTGTGTCCCTCGTTAATTCGGTGCTCTTGTTTTTCCGTTACGGTTTCTCGCTTCTGAAGATGCAGAGCTTCGTTGAGGTATTGTTTCTCTTCTTGTTAAGATTTATGGCTATTTCTAACTTTCTATACATTATGTTAATAACTTAATAGGTTAATATCTAATTATTCTCTATACACATTCATACTTTTAAGTGACATTTATAGTCTAGTCAACAAAGAGCATTATAGATGGAATTATAGTAAAAATTTATGTAATCACGAGGTTTAGCACAGTTGATGGCTAGCTGAACTCCTTAAAGATCTAGGTAGGGCCTTAGGGGCTCGATACAGTTCTTTCTCGAAAGAATTAGTCATTGCTTGTTGTGGTGGATGTCCTGGGTTACGATGGTAGTAAAAGTGTTTGTCTTTATATATTGTACTTAAGTGTGATTTTTAAAGAAAAGTGTCATTGAATTATTGAAAGTAAGTGTTACACATTTATTATGAAAAGTATCTTCTTTTAAGGAAAATAAGACGGGATGTAATTTTCTTACTGATGAGGTTGTGATGTTTTTTAGAGTGCTGTTAATAGGTTCTTGAAGTTCTATGAAGTTCCTGGTTCGAGGCCTGTATTTGAGACAGTGGATGAGATGCTGAAATGGGCTGGTTTATATAACTTGACGACAAGGACTTTGCAGGATGAATTGACCGATGTTGGCATGTCTCCATTGTTGATCAATGAACTTGTCACGGTGAGAAATTCTTGCTGTCGTTGTTTTTAATAAAGGTTACAATTTGTTTTCACCAGTTCAGCTGGTTAAGATCACTTTGGTGTGAAGGGATTGTTTCCTGATTACAGGTTTGCAAGACTGCTTTTTTGTGAATTGCAATGATAATTGTAAATATAACTATTTACGGTGAAAAAATATTATGGATTCTTCAAACATAGAAGCTGAATCTGATGAGTTTGTCGTATTTTGATTTCGTGTGTTGCTTTTTCTGTTTCAATGAAGTACCGATTTTCACATTGATGATTAAGTTTATTCAGAAACAATGAAGTTTTATGACATTATAGAACAGATGACTTGTTTGTTACCAAAACAAAACCTACAGTTCTTGCTTAGGATATCACTTTTTTTGCAATGAGAATATATTGACGTTTCGTTTTTATGAATTAGAGGTTTGCAGGTAGGCCTCTTATGTTGTCCACATCACTAGTTGCAAACTGTTAGATCAGTCATAATTTTACACTCCTATGGCAACTTCATGATGGGTTTTATGGCTAATGTAGTTTATTTTAGTCCCATATTAAGTCATCCAAAGCAGAATCGTATGAAATATAGAACAGCTCAGCTGAACATGGACCTTTGTTCTGATTGTGCATGCAGGTTATCACACGTATAAATTATGGCCAGAGTGTCTTGATGAGTGGGCTGGCTGGTGCAGTTTCTCTGGCAGGATCAGGTGGCGGACTATGGGCCATTGAGGGAGGCAACTGGCAAATGGCTGCTGGACTGATCAATCAGTCTGATGCTGAATTGCACTTGCATGAAGAAATAGTATCCATTGCTAACCTTGGTGATTATTATGAACTCAGCTCCACAAAAGGAAAAAGTTATTCCTGTGAAGTTGCTGTGGTTGCTACCCCGTTGGATGAGTTGAATATTCAATTTACTCCCCCCGTTTCAGTTCCTAAAAGAAAATTACAGCACACACATACAACTTTTGTTAGGGGATGTTTAAATCCTGTGAGTATTCTGAAAGATCAATCATATTCTTACTGAGGCTATGTAGTAAGATTTGACATATCATCCTATAATGTCTGATATATCTTCTTTTCGTACTATTTTGGTTGGTGCTATTTCTAATGGTGATGCATGGTTGTGCACTAGGTATATTTTGGTCTCAGCCGTGCAACGAAAATTCCAGAACTTGTTGGCACATTGGAGGATCCTAACATTCCATTTTCAAGCATTTCAGTTCTCAAGAAGCACAATGAAAAAGAATCCACTTTTAAAATATTCTCTCGACAACCAATGGCAGACACATTACTGGATAAAATCTTCAGGTAACAATATGGAGTGATCACCTTGTCAGTTAACTTTAAACTTTTGCTGATCTGTCCACAATATCTACATCAGAAATCTGCTCACTTCAATTAAATAAAGTGGCTAGTCCATGATTTATTGAAGCTATTCTCACACATCAAACCTAAAAACCCTTTGAACTCTGTTTAATCACTTGGCCCTAAGGGTGTATAGTGAGTTACATTTTGGAGGGGAAGGAAGAGAAGGGGTTTTGCGAGAGAAATATACTCATAGTCATAGCTTCTCTTCAAACACTTTTCTCTTTTCTTCTAACCCTTTTACCTTTCCTCCCTTCTCTCAAACTGAAACTCCTGAACACAGATTGAAACATAGATAGGGTGCATCAGAGTTTAAGTCAGACATTCACTTCTTAAACTTTCGATTTAAGTGCCTGGCCCATTCCCTTCCCTCCCCACAAAATAAGGGCTTGCTAATGGGTGCCTAAAGGCACACTTTACCAACACAGAATTTGAATATTTTTGTTTAAGAAAGTTTTTTTCCCTGGTAATATAAATAAAATACATGATAAAGTTAAATAATTCTACTTTTGTATCCTTATTTCTTAAAGAGTGGCCCATTTGCAAAAGTCAAACAAGAAAAGAAAATTTTGTACTAGTTTGAGTAAATTTTGGATTGCTCTGACCCTTGCAGTGCGAGGAATGAGACTATACGGATAGATTGGGCTGCCTACCCTCATTACAAGCCCCCAGAAATATTTGCACCGTTTATATTGGATGGGCAGCATTTGTACTATGTGAATGCATTTGAAAATGCAGCAAGCACCATGGAGACGAGTGCTGTAGCAGCTGAGAACATAGCCCGACTCATAGCATCAAGATATTTTGGCAAAGTAATTGCGTATCCATCTAATAAAGCTACTGCAAGTTCTCAAGCAGTAGATGCTCATTTGGATTTGTGAATATGCAGTGGCTGTAAGATATTGTTAGGTAATTGAACTTGAAGTTCATCAAGTTTAAGTTATGTTGTAATTTTGTATATTATGTTAAGCAAATGAAGGAATGTACAGAGACTGGACAATGTAGAATTTCTCTTCTCTTGTATTTTCTCAGATAATAATGAATGGGTAGTGATTTTGATTGTTGAGGATTTCGTGGTGTTTCTGCTTGGTTTTATAGGTCCATTTACGTGGAAAGTCTAGGTTACTGCTATTACCAGGGCAGGATCATTCTTTTAGCAGAACCAGAGAGAGAATTAGAAATAGGAAGTGGCACACATGAACCATGTTTAGGTGATGGGAAATGTGGTTTGAATGTCTCACTCCTCCATTGTGTTGGCACTAATTTTAGCACCTCTAAATTTTGGTGTCATCATTTTATAGATAGTAGTAATATTGCATGATACTGCACGTGTGAGCTTCGGTCATGTATAAAAATAGACTAAATTTTTAAACTGGTCTTTTAGATTTACAGCTTTTACTATTTTAGTCCCTTAAATTTAAAATTATCTATTTTGATCTCCGAAATTCAGTTGTGGGTACCATATTGGTCTTTGGTCCCTTTCTAGTATTGAATCAACGAACTAAGTACTAAATTAGTTCAAACTTGCCATACTGGACACATGGTTAAATAGCGTCATTTCGTTTTGGCACTTAAATAAGACAAAAATAAAAAGAGGAAAAAGAGTTTATATAATGTGAAAATCATTATATCTCTCTTTATTTTTCAAAACAACTTTATTTTTGTCTTATTTAAAAGCTAAAATCAAAAGATACTATTTAGCCATGTCTCTAACGTTGCAAGTCTTAGCTAGCTGAGCATTTCGTTTATTGACTCAACGTAGAAAAGGGTCCAAAAATCGATATGGTGCCTGGAGCTGGATCTCGGGGCCAGTACAATGAATATTGAATATGAGGTACTAAAATAGTGAAAATTGTGAATTTTAGGGTAAAAATTTAGTGATAAAAATAAAATATGCAAACAGCAGTTAAGAAGGCGGTCCCATGGTCTAGTGGTCAGGACATTGGACTCTGAATCCAGTAACCCGAGTTCAAATCTCGGTGGGACCTTTCCATTTTTATTTGGTTTTTTCGTCGGTTTCTGGATATTCAAATGTCACACATGTAAAGAAAGCGCCAATCAAATTAGTCCGTTCAATTTTTTTTATTCCCCTTTCGAACTTCAGCTATTATTTAGACAATTTTTTTTATTCAGTAATGTCCAGCAACTAAAGATTAGTAGTAAATCGTTGAAGCACTAGGGCACAACATTGGCTAATCAATGTGTTCGGGATATTATTGGCAAATTATACATCTGACTACATGCTTGAGTAACAAAAATACCGAATGTATAAGGTAAACAATGGGAGTTTTCACGCGAAAACAATATGGTTCTTTTCCGGAGATAATTCATGTATAAAATTGAACTATAATATATGTACAAAAATGTCACTTCAAATATCAAAACCAATCAAAGCCCAAGCTAATGCATGATATTTGCAACTCAATTTGTAATGAATGGTACAAGCAGACGTGAAAAAGGCCAGATTTGATTCGCCATCAGTTTGCCTAATAGTTGATATAATTCACGTGTCATTCCGTAATGGCTAGGTGAGCACCACGGAAGCTACATCAGTGTTTTCTGTCGGGACCAACTCCGTGATTTCAACGAAAAGATAAATTTGTCCGCGTTTTGAAAAGATCAGAGACATAAATGTATTTTCTAATTTTTTAGAGACAAAAATGTCCACAGAAAAAAAAATCAAGTCAGACACCTATTTATCTTTTACTCACAAAATTAACTTCATATCGAAAAAACAACACCAACCCTACCCTCCCAACCATTTCCATTCATATATATAAACAAAATTAGCCTAAATTGCTTCAACGCTTTTCTAAAGTAACTGTTTTCAAAGTTGCATTATTCCATTATTTTTTGTTTCAAAAGACCTGGGAAGTGGGAACTGAAAAGAAAAGCGAAAACGCCGGAAAATCCTCAGTCTTTTTTAAACGGATTGAGGGAAAGGGCATGTGAATCTTTTTCCCTGCCAAGAACCCTAACGAACCAATCAATGGAGCAATCGAGAATGGAGAAGAAGCTCAAGAGCATCAACGACCTCCATCCTCTCGAGCTGTTACGAGCAATCTTCTGAGGATCCCCATCAAACATCTTGCGTGCCTCAGGTGCATTTCGAAGCAATGGAACACTCTCATTTCCGATCCCCATTTTGCAAAATCCCATCTTGATCACTCTCTCGCACCCTCCCATACATGCCTCTTCCTCCAAGACAATTCTCACGCTTGCTCCGTTGAACTCGATGCACTGCTTCAAGATGATAATGATAGCGTTGATACAAGAGCGATCTCTCTCCCTTTCATGAAGAAGCCACCACCTGTTTCCATCTTCTTGGTTCTTGCAGAGGGTTCGTACTCTTACGATGCAAACCACAGTTTCTTATCCTATGGAACCCGCTCACTGGTTCCAGCAAAAGAATCTCATACTCTTATATGGATAATGCCGCAACAAGCAATGTTGAGGTCACAAGATGTGCTTCTATATGGCTCTGGTTACGATGCGTCACAAGATGACTATGTAGTAGTTGTAGCATATGAGGGTAAAGACGGCGTAAACCATTTTGATTTGTGTTGTTTGAGAAGCAATTCATGGATTAATCTCGATGCTGAACTCCCCAAATCATTGGATTGGTCTGACTTGAAACCTAATGGGTTGTTCTGTAACGCTATTCACTGGTCTACTTATGAGTTCTTGAATGACATTCTTATCTTTGATCTGAAGGAAAGAAGTTTCTCCAAGATAGAAGTGGTGGCAATAGGAAGAGTCCTGTTTAGACCCGGTTTTGTCCTGGTAGGAGGGTGCCTAGCCTTGTATTTATATGAAGAGAATACAACTGAGATATGGGTGATAAAAGAATACAAAGTGCAGTCGTCTTGGACCCTCTATGAAATTCCTCTCAAATACTTTAAGCCTCTGTGCTTATCTGCTAATGGGGATATTATTGGAAGATGTTCAGATGATGAAATAGTGTTCTACAATGTCAGTGGAGTGCTGCTCAAACATTCTCGGTATCTTTATGGTGAGCTTTCCAACCGCATAAAATTTGTTGTGCATGCGAACAGTCTCACGGCGGTCTCTAGCAGCATCAAGGATAAGAAGATGAAAAAGGGTATGTAATGTGTGCTTTGCACCATTTTGTTGCAGTTAATTTTGCCTGCATTATGATTGATTAGAAAGAAAAGTAGGATGGATTATGCATTAAGTTGCAACCAAATGTGAGTTTTGAAGTTCATTAAACCTGTCTTGAAACAATTGAGGTTTTTAAAGATTAATATTATTTCTTTTTAGAGTCTAATGCGGTGAGTTTTACTGGTTGATCTTACGCAGGCTGTCAGAATAAAAAAGAGGTCAAACAAGGGAATGGAAACAGGGGTAAACAAGGGAACAACTTGGACACTTGATTCTGTTGTAAATAAAATGTAGCATTGGCAAGTTGAGCAGGAAAAAAGCTTCTCAAAACTCTTGTTCTTCCAATACTATTACCTCTTTAAATGGTTCTAAAAGGCTTACATAACTAATTGCCTTTCCTTCTATGCATTGATGATTGATGGAAGCAATGTAACAGGTTGTGCAATGTATACACAGAATATCACACTTTAGTGTGAGATTTAACATGTGAACTCCACATTGAAAATTGTGGATTTATCAGTTTATCAATTCACTTTTCTGAATGATTTTCTATTTGCCAAGAGTGAGATGTATTGGCACCATTAAGTTCCATTTTCTGCATATAAGTACATAAATATAACCCATCTTGACGATAAGTCAAGCAAAAGTGGATTGTTATTCAGGGTTCAGTTTTCTGGTAGGAAAGTTAAGCATGTTATTTGGGGGGGATTAAGAGCTGATAATAGGAGGTGATAAATGCTGAAATGTTACAGAATAATAATATCAGACTTTCCTGCTTCAGCATTATTGTTGCATATCTGAGGTCCTTTGACATAATTATTTCTACTTAAATGTCATAAAACTAGTCTTACACTGTTATTAAATAAACAAGGAAAGGAAAACTCACTCAGTTTTAAAACTAGTCCTTCGAGATTTATAGTATATTGAAAAAAAAAGTTAAGAAATCAACATGCATTTTGAAATGACAATAACTAACATGATGAGTGAATATGTTGTTGTACTTATATAACTAACTAGGCCATTCGTTGAAAACCTTTAGTATCAAGAACTCAGGTGACATTATTAATTGTAAAGTGACATTATTTTTCCTCAAAAGGTGAATTCGAGATATATTACTCTCAATACAATATTTAAGGGAAATCACGTTAACTGACTTAGATTTTGTAGGTTTTCAGGGAAACACCATATGTATTATTTTACACAGATAAAAGTTTGATGTCTCAACAGATAAATTACACATTTCTTTTTTAAGAAAATATGTACAATTGGTGTTGGAATTTCAGAAATTATAATGATCCAGCAAGGAACAGTTCATGTGTAGATATTCAGGGGCAACAGCACATGGACAAACATCTCATTCTCCAAATAAAGTTCTTACTCCAATGAATCTGTATTTTCTGTCTTGAGTGAAGTAGTAATAAACAAATTGAACCTGTAGAAACATCACTATGGTGGTTTCCTACTTTCCTTATCACAAGGTAATGGTTAACCCAAGAAATGGAAAATTCTAGCATTCCATGAGAATGAGGGCTTATAACAAGAAACCTGTTTTCAAGCGAAAATAATATGGTTCTTTTCCGGAGATAATTCATGTATAAAATTGAACTATAATATATGTAATTATGTACAAAATGTCACTTCAAATATCAAAACCAATCAAAGCCCAAGCTAATGCATGATATTTGCAACTCAATTTGTAATGAATGGTACAAGCAGACATGAAAAAGGCCAGATTTGATTCGCCATCGGTTTGCCTAACAGTTGAGAAGCTCCAGTCACAATGTTCTTCAAGCTGCCAATGGTTCCTCCAAAACTGTGGCATTATCAATCATTAGCAGTTAGCCAATTTCCTTTCTCCTTTTACATTTTGATGTATTGTTATTTATACCCCTAAGCTTAGCATCTTTGAAGGGACATCCAAAAGTGTCGGTCAAAACATTGGTTGAGAGTAAAATCGAAACTTGTTGTCAACCAATTATTAACAGAAGCAAATCTTGATGGCCCTTCAAAAGTGTTTAAAGGGGTAGAAATAACATTTCTTTTATTTATTTATTTATTTGGATTGGGGATTGATATGTGCTGCACAGGGCAGATTAGACAAGTGCCGCTGGAGGGACAAAGGAACAAAAACATACCTTTTCTTTCTGAAGATACTTCAGCTTCGCTAGCAGCCGGTGCCTTGGTTGGGACATCAGGAAGGTCCAGTTTGTCATCTTGAAGCACTGAGGAAGGAACTTCTGGAAGATCTTCGACTGCAAGCTGGTTGGAGAGGGAAAAAAAAATAAAAAGGAAACACAATTCTGTCAACTATTTAAAAAAAATTAGCTCTTTTCTCTACAGTAATTGCTACCTCAAAACTTTGCCAAGAAGCAGATACAGTAATTCTATGCTGGCAGTTGGCATTATCAGGCATTTAGACTAAGCAGCTAATTGACGCATATTACTTAATTGCTAGAAGTCTAGTTTATATATCTCTTCCATATTACTATGATTAAACTCATATTTCAACTGAAGTAAACTATAAATTGACAATTAATATTACCTGGGTTTCCAAGTTCTCAAATTCTGCTAAAATCTCCTCCTCATCCTCTGCTGATAATTTCTCTCCTAATATTGCATTAATTTCCTTCAAATTCAAGAAAAATTAGTGGCTGTGAGCAAGCATCAAGTACAAGCGGAAAAACTGGCAGCTAGAAATTGGAAAAAGAAAAAGAAAAGTAGCAGTCAAACTGTAATTTGAAGCAGAAAATCCCTAGCACAAATTAATCTGGACATGAAAAAAGTTTTAAAAAAGCAGATATAGTAAGCATAATAGTGAGGTCAAGCTCACATCTTGATAAGCTTTAGCTTCAGCAGTATCATCCATAAGCTTCTGAACATCTTCAATGTTTATCTCACTTTGTATAGCTTTCATTGCATCATTACCAGCCTTTAAGCTTTCAAATACAGCCTTTTGCTTGCTTGCCAGTTCAATATCTGCTAACTGAACCAGAAGAATCAATGTATGAGTTTGTATTAGGGGTGTAATTATGACACAAAGAAAGCAGCAATTGATACACAATTATCTCTTCTGAAACAAGCACCACAGTGGGAAAAGATTGAATTGACACCACCAGGGCAGATGTTTGTAAAGCCATCAACAATCCGAAAAATTAAGGGGTAAAAAGAAAGAGAATAAAATATAATATTACTTGTTGCTCAACATTTATAACCCAAGCATCAACTTGCTTCAACAATTCTTCTTGTGCCTTTTTCTTTTTCAAGGCCAACAAGGCCCGATCCTTCTTCTTTTCACGAATCAAGTCTCTTGCTGCTTGCTTTTCTGCTTCAATAACAGCATCAAGCTGAAAACACGAATCACAACAAAGTAAACAACCCAAGTAAGGCAACGCATTTCTATAAGGTAATACATAATACTCATGCTCTACATAAAATGACAGACACATAAGATAAGATCCAATTATCTTGAGCTTGACCAGAATAAGAGACATAAATCTTCCATCCATGTTGACAATGAGATGTATAAGGTTGTAAGCCTGATCATCCTTCAGCGAATACATTTTTACATATCATGTGTAAAGGATCAAGAGGCAAAGTCAAATTCAAATGACTATACTATACTTATTACCGGTCACCTTATAATTTTTGGGAAGTTTATCTGAAAGGCAGTTTTGATGCATGCATCTACGCTTGTCAGAATACTTATCTGATTACCACAAAATAAGAGTTGACAATGAAAAAGGAATCCAACACAAGAAAGCCTGCTACATCATTTTGATTACAAGATTGCTTTAACCAATGGTCGAGACTTGAGAATGTATTGGTCAAGACTAGATACTTCGCTTATATATTCTTACACTATGCAACAAACACTGTGATTCGAACAATAAGAAATGAGTTCTAAAAGGATGCAAATGCAATCATCATTAGAGTTGTTATGAGACAAAACTGGCATTTATTATTTACACAGATAGTTTATTATGTCCTACTCTTATACTTGATCTATTTTCTTTTCAATAAAACTTATTCTTTTAGGACAGAAAATCCAAAGTCAACACAAGTTTTACTTTTAGTCATAGAATCAACTGCAGTGAACCACCTCCATAATCATGGACTCATGATCATAAGTTCATAACACTTGCAAATGGCTCTGCACTCTGACTAGGTTCTAAGCTGGTCCGCTTATCTAATTGCCTAAAGCATATCCAAAGAAAAACATTTAAGTGAAACAAAGTGAGAGTCTAAAGAACCAAAGGCCTCCATTCCCTATATATATACAAAGATGAGCTGGGTCTTCAAAGACAAACTCCCCTCATATAGAAAATGGCCATCTTTCCATTCAAGTCTACCCTACTGTCTTAATAGCTGAAAACCTAAAACTTCAACAACAAAAAGCATACTATCCATCTTGAATTCTTTCACTAAAATTCTTAAATCCAAAGTCCAAACGATCACTACTGCAATCTCAACTTCCAGGAAGTTTGGCCGATCTGCATGTGCGATCCCAATGAAGCTTGAAAGAATGGTTATCCAACTCACTATTTCAGTACTCAGCAGCAAAGAAGCAACTCCGTTTAACCATTTCTAATAGACATTAACTCTTCCGAATTAGTCATTCCTATTGAAATCCAATTTCCATTTTCCAACTAGTACAAGTGACCGTTTTCCACATAAAGCATTCTGCTAACACTAAGAGGCACCCAAAAACCTAGAAAAAAGCTACTAAATTCAGAAGCCACACGTAATCCTTAATTAGATAACATGAAAATTGGTTGTTTCAAACTCCAATTATAAACCAATACAATCCAAAAATAACTTGCTTAAATAGAGCTTGAAAGAAAAGTGGAATCCTTTATAGAACAAAATTCGAATAATCTAACACAAGATGCAAGGGAAAATCATAATTAACTTTGTTCGTATTCACCCGAATCAAACTTGAAAGGGGAAAAATAAAAACTCACCTTTTGTTGATATTGAGCAAGCTTACGCCTTTGGGTCTTGAGAGCGAGAATTGCTCGATCGACATCTGTGACCTTTGGTTTCTTCACAAATATGTTTCCCATCGATCGAACACTTGTTAGTTTCTGATTCCTCTCTTTGCAGCTAAGGTTTTACTTTACGAAGACGTTTTGTTGAGAGTGTTCGTCGTCAATTATTGAAGAAAGTAGTAGCAACAGAAGCAGCTGAAAATACCAAAGGATGATGATGATTTGAAGATGTTTTGAATTTTCTATTTTCTTTCCTTTTTTTAATTTTAAAAGTTATGGTGTTTAGAGAAGGTGAAAGGAAGAGAGAGGGCGAACGCCACGGCTTCCACTATGTTCTGCTTTTGGTCAGTTTCTACCAAACAGGTTAAAACAACAAGAGCTAACTATTGGAATTTGGAAATGAACAATACTACCCATAAAAGAACGAAACTAATGTTCTACCCATAAGGTTCGAGATAAAAGTACCCAAACTTAAATTTTGGATGACTCCTTTAGAAAATTAGCTAATATTCCTAAACTATCCCTATCCTTCCATTGTCTTCAACCTCTGGAACACCTTCATCCTTCTTTTCCAAATCCTAAACTTCCACAACAACCACACTACCACATCCTATTCCTAGCTACGCTGTCTCAAAAGAGGCCATCATAAAATGTACAATAAGCTTCTTCATATCAATAAATCACTAAATACTTCCACAAGAACCTATTCTAATTCAGCGACAAGGCATTTACCTCCCCTTCCAGAAGAGCAAAAATAGCAAAGTACCTTTGAAAACAAATCTTCTACTTCTCTTTCACCAATATCACCAAGGAGGTTCCCAGCGTAGACTGTTCTGCTCCCACGTCTATTCATTTTCAATCCGCGCAATAAAATAATCGAAAAATAAGGAACAACAATAAAAATTGAGAGGTGAATAGAAGACCTAAAAAAACGAAATTAAGCTAATTCAACCAGGAATTTCAATTCATAGCAGAATAAAAACAGAACATAGAAAACGGGGGGGTGAAGAGGAAATAAAATTATACAATTGAATTCGAGTAGAGAGGGTACAGAGATTGTTGGGGGCGGAGAAGCGTTGAAGAGCGAAAGAGATTTCATTTTACCTCTGATGATGAGACGCAATTAGGGATCGGTAGGTTTGCAGTGGAAGGTCTCAAGGTCAGAGTTTTTCAATTTTGAGAGTAGAGGGAGAAGTGGGTGGGTGATGATAGAGTAGTAATGGTGGTGATGATGGCGTGGTTGTTGTGGAAGTTTAGTGATGGTGTGTTCTAGAGGTTGAAGACAATGGAAAGACAAGGTTTTTTTCTTTTTTTTTTTTTGGGTGACTAAGACCAGGTTAATTTAAAAGTTTTAGATCACTTTTTAAATGAATTCATCAAAATTTAATGTTTAAGTAATTTTTTGGAAATAATATTTAAATTATTCTCTAAACTTATATTAATTTTAGTTTAGTTTTTAAAGTTTTAAATTATTCAATTTGACTCTCATATTTGGCATTGATGATCACGGTAATAATTGATTCTGTTTCTGCTATTAAACTATTAATAACATATTGAAATAGAATAATAAAACTTTATTGTATTTGTCTTTATATAAAATTCTTAATTGAGAATTATTTGATAATAATTTAATTAATTTTATATAAAGATAGTTACATATAATATTTTATTTTAATTTATTAAGAATGAAGTAAGATTAGAGTTTATTTTTGTGAAGAGAAATTTATCTTTTATATAGATATATGGTTAGATTTTTTTGTGATAAATTTATTAATAATTAGAATATCTATTTTCTATTTTATTATGTAAACTGATGTCTGCACTTAATGATGGAGCTGACGTGGCATGCTCCGAGTTCCGATTTAATTGTTTTAACTCATTCAATATAATTTATTAATATGACTTAATTATATCAGCTAATTGATTTGATTAGATATTTAAATATTAATTAATTTATTATAATATATATTACTTAATTAATTTTACTACATTAATTGTAATTTATTATATTAGTTAATTAATTTATTCATTTATAAAGTCTGAAATAAAAAAATAGATTTATTGTTTATTCTAATTGAATTTATTAAATTTAATTATACATTCTATACGAATTAATAATAATTTATAAATCACTTTAATTTATAATATTCAATAAAATAATTTGTAAATCACTTTATATTATATATGTATTAACAAAATATTATATATATCTTAATGTGTTAATTAAATATTATATACGCACAGAAAAATAAATACCAAAAAATGATTTATATAATATTGATAATATTATATTAGTGTTACGGTAGATAACCGGAGATTAATAATAAGGATGGCGTTTGGCGGCCCAAGTGTATGATGGAGGAGATCTCCGGAAAGGTCCGCAACTCGGGAGGCTCCGTCCGGCTTGTGCTCGCGTGTGAATGGGGGGTGGTACCTGCAAAGACACTCCGATGCCTAAGTTAGCAAAAGTGTAAGTAGG